>NC_053025.1:363716866-363774109 GCF_003073215.2 Triticum urartu | reverse complement strand
GAATTCAAGTAGCTCTAGTATTTCTTCCCGTATATATTTGGTTTGTGATTGGGCAATCCTTACCACTTATTTGTTCATATTCGTACCTTGTTGCTTTATTCATCTACCTTTATCAAAGTGGCTTCTCAACTTAATGGACGTGTGATGATTTACTTTGGAATTCATTCATTCATCCTTGTTCGAATGTTTATTGTGAAGACTACATGTTGCAATTTTGATCCATTGATTCAGCTTGTCTATTTGTCTTTCAAAAATTCTAACGGATGCCACCCTCTTCAGGATGGCTCCTCCAAAGCGTCAGAATCCGGACCGCAATGACGGGAACAGTCGAACCCTCCGCCACCACCTCCACCTCCGGAGGCATGGCAAGCTGTCATGGCAGCCACCAATGCCAACACTCAGATGCTTTTGCAACTCTTGCAAGAGCGCAACCAAGGGCAAGACAACCAAGGAAATCAAGGCCAAGGCAACAATCAGCCTCAGTTTGCTAGTTCCTTGCAAAGCAGCCGAAGTCCTTCAGCAACTGTGTCGAGGCCACAGACGCCGACGATTGGCTCATGGACATTTGCAAGCATTTTTAATGTAGCAATGTCAGACCTGAGGACTTTGTCAATTTTTCTTCGTTTCAACTCAAGGACCAAGCTGCTGAGTGGTATCAACAATACAAAGATTCCAGAGGAGGTCGTGTGATTACCTGGGATGATTTCCGCCGAGACTTCAAAGCTCATCACATTCTACCAAGTGTGGCTGAGAGCAAGTGTGAGGAGTTCCGCAATCTCAAGCAAGGCACCATGTCTGTGTATCAATACAATATCCAGTTTCAGAAACTTGCTCGCTTCGCTAAACAAGACGTTCCTGACGAAAAGAGTATGATCTGTCAATTCAGAGGTGGCCTCAGAGAGGATCTGCAGTTAGCTCTCGTGCTTCTTGAGCCTTCTAAGAAGAGAGTCAGGTATGTAGTTCAGTCTTCTTCTTCCTCACAAGTGGTAGCTAAGCAACAGAAGTTCTGGTTGCCTCCTCCTCCGTTTCGCCAGCCCTACCAGCAGAAGAGCAAATGTGGCAATGGATCTTCCCACCCACCCAACCCAGGCCATCGGAACAAAGCTCAGTCTCAAACTCCAAGGTCAAGTGCTCCTTATCATTGTCCGCTCTCAGAGGTTACTTGCAACAAGTGTTAGCAGAAAGGGCACCATGCAAATAAGTGCTTCAACCAAAGGCGCCTTCCGCCTCCTCCTCCTGTGAGATCTTCTAGCAATGCAGCGGTCAAGAATAATCCCAAGCATGCTAAGGTGAACATGATGAACGCAGCTCAGGCAGAGGATTCTTCGTAAGTGATCATGGGTAACCTTCCAGTTAACTCTATCCCGCAAAAGTTCTTTTTGACACTGGTGCATCGCATTGTTTCATGTCAAGACCGTTTTTTGCCAAGCATGATTTCATTACTTCACTTTTGGGTAAACCCATGGCTGTCATTTCTTCGGGTAAACGCTTGAGCTCTACTTTAATAGCTCCTGATGTGTCTATCGAGATGGACAACTATAAATTTTTGTCTTCTCCAATTGTTCTTGGTGACTCAGATATTGATCTAATTCTTGGCATGGACTGGCTTTCTAAGCACAAGGCTCAACTTGATTGTGCTTCCAGGGAAATTCAATTGGCACACTCTTCTGAGGAGGTGATAATCTATGCCGCTCGGACGAAACCATACGACTGTATTCCCTCAATGAGAAGGGCGAGTTGAATGCCATCTCTCAGATTCCAGTCGTTTGTGAATACCAAGACGTCTTTCCAGAAGAGCTTCCGGGAATGGCTCCTCACCGGCCAATTGAATTCGTTATTGATCTTGAGCCTGGCACGGAACCTGTTTGCAAGCGTCCTTGCAACCTTGGACCAGAGGAGTTGAAGAAACAACTCGATGAACAAGAGCGTATGGGTCTGATCAGACCGAGTTCATCTCCATGGGGTTGTGGTGTCCTTTTTGTCAAGAAGAAGGATGGAATGGAACGACTCTGCGTCGACTACCGTCCATTGAACAAGAAGACAATAAAGAACAAGTATCCACTTCCCAACATCAATGAGCTATTCGGGCAACTTAAACGTGCTAAAGTATTCTCCAAGCTTGACCTCCGTATGGGTTATCATCAGATTCACATTTGTGAACAAGATATCCCCAAGACAGCACTCAGAACAAGCTATGCTTCTTATGAATATACTGTCATGTCTTTTGGCCTTGTCAATGCTCCTCCAACGTTCTCGCGCATGATGAACCTCATCTTCAACCCTTACACAAATGATTTCATCCTGGTGTATCTCGATGATATCTTGGTCTTTTCCAAGAATAAGGAGGATCATGCCAAGCATTTGAGATTGGTGCTCGACAAACTCAGAGAGCATCAATTCTATGCGAAGTTTTCCAAGTGTGAGTTCTGGCTTGACGAACTTCTTTACCTTAGTCATGTCATCTCCGCCAAGGGCATCGGTGTTAATCCCGAGAAGGTGTATGAAATTGTGAATTGGGAACTGATGTCTACTACACAACCTTCTTCTTGTAGACGTTGTTGGGCCTCCAAGTGCAGAGGTTTGTAGGACAGTAGCAAATTTCCCTCAAGTGGATGACCTAAGGTTTATCAATCTATAGGAGGCGTAGGATGAAGATGGTGTCTCTCAAGCAACCCTGCAACCAAATAACAGAGAGTCTCGTGTGTCCCCAACACACCCAATACAATGGTAAAATTGTATAGGTGCACTAGTTCGGCGAAGAGATGGTGATACAAGTGGTATATGGATGGTAGATAAAGGTTTTTGTAATCTGAAAATATAAAGACAGCAAGGTAACTAATGATAAAAGTGAGCACAAACGGTATTGCAATGCGTTGAAACAAGGCCTAGGGTTCATACTTTCACTAGTGCAAGTTCCCTCAACAATAATAACATAATTGGATCATATAACTATCCCTCAACATGCAACGAAGAGTCACTCCAAAGTCACTAATAGCGGAGTACAAACGATTATGGCAGTGTACGAAACCACCTCAAAGTTATTCTTTCCAATCAATCCGTTGGGTTATTCCTACAAGTGTCACAAACAGCCCTAGAGTTTGTACTAGAATAACACCTTAAGACACAAATCAACCAAAACCCTAGTGTCATCTAGATACTCCAATGTCACCTCAAGTATCCGTGGGTATGATTATATGATATGCACCACACAATCTCAGATTCATTTATTCAACCAACACATAAAACCTCAAAGAGTGCCCCAAAGTTTCTACCGAAGAATCACGACGAAAACGTGTGCCAACCCCTATGCATAGGTTCATGGGCGTAACCCGCAAGTTGATCACCAAAACATACATCAAGTGAATCACGTGATATCCCATTGTCACCATAGATACACACGACAAGACATACATCAAGTGTTCTCAAATCTTTAAAGACTCAATCCGATAGCATAACTTCAAAGGGAAAACTCAATCCATTACAAGAGAGTAGAGGGGGAGAAGAAACATAAGATCCAACTATAATAGCAAAGCTTGCGATACATCAAGATCATGCCAAATCAAGAACATGAGAGAGAGAGAGAGATCAAACACATAGCTACTGGTACATACCCTCAGCCCTGAGGGAGAACTACTCCCTCCTCGTCATGGAGAGCGCCGGGATGATGAAGATGGCCACCGGAGAGGGATTCCCCCCCTCCGACAGGGTGCCGGAACGGGTCTAGATTGGTTTTTGGTGGCTACGGAGGCTTCTGGCAGCGGAACTCCCGATCTATTGTGTTCCCCGATCGTTTTAGGGTATATGGAGATATATAGGCAGAAGAAGTACGTCAGGGGAGCCACGAGGGCCCCACGAGGGTGGAGGGCGCGCCCAGGGGGGTGGGCGCGCCCCCTACCTCGTGGCTTCCTCGAGGCTTCCTTCCAAAAATAAGTTCCGTGAAGTTTCAGGTCAATTGGACTCCGTTTGATTTTCCTTTTTTGCGATACTCTCAAACAAGGAAAAAACAGAAACTGGCACTGGGCTCTGGGTTAATAGGTTAGTCCCAAAAATAATATAAAAGTATATAATAAAGCCCATAAACTTCCAAAACAGATAATATAATAGCATGGAACAATCAAAAATTATAGATATGTTGGAGATGTATCAGCATCCCCAAGCTTAATTCCTGCTCGTCCTTGAGTAGGTAAATGATAAAAATAGAATTTTTGATGCGGAGTGCTACTTGGCATGATTTCAATGTAATTCTTCTTAATTGTGGTATGAATATTCAGATACGAAAGATTCAAGATAAAAGTTCATATTGACATAAAAATAATAATACTTCAAGCATACTAGCTAAGCAATTATGTCCTCTCAAAATAACATGGCCAAAGAAGGTTCATCCCTACAAAATCATATAGTTTAGTCATGCTCCATTTTCGTCACACAAGAATGCTCTCATCATGCACAACCCCAATGACAAGCCAAGAAATTGTTTCATACTTTAGTAATCCCAAACCTATAAACTTTCACGCAATATATGAGCGCGAGCCATGGACATAGCACTATGGGTGGAATAGAATATGATGATGGGGGTTATGTGGAGAAGACAAAAAGGAGAAAGTCTCACATCAACGAGGCTAATCAATGAGCTATGGAGATGCCTTCGATTGATGTTAATGCAAGGAGTAGGGATTGCCATGCAACGGCTGCACTAGAGCTATAAATGTATGAAAGCTCAACAAAAGAAACTAGGTGGGTGTGCATCCAACTTGCTTGCTCATGAAGACCTAGGGCACTTGAGGAGGCCCATTGTTGGAATATACAAGCCAAGTTCTATAATGAAAAATTCCACTAGTATATGAAAGTGACAAAACAAGAGACTCTCTATCATGAGGATTATGGTGCTACTTTGAAGCACAAGTGTGGCAAAGGATAGTAGCATTGTCCCTTCTCTCTTTTTCTATCATTTTTTGGGGGCCTTCTCTTTTTTATGGCCTTTCTCTTTTTTTATACCTCACTTGGGACAATGCTCTAGAAAATGATGATCATCACACTTCTATTTATTTACAACTTAATGATTACAACTCGATACTAGAACAAAGTATGAATCTATATGAATGCCTCCGGCGGTGTACCAGGATTGCGATGAATCAAGAGTGACATCTATGAAAAATTATGAACGGTGGCTTTGCCACAAATACGATGTGAACTACATGATCATGCAAAGCAATATGACAATGATGATGTGTGTCATAATAAACGGAACGGTGGAAAGTTGCATGGCAACATATCTCGGAATGGCTATGGAAATGCCATAACAGGTAGGTATGGTGGCTGTTTTGAGGAAGATATAAGGAGGTTTATGTGTGACAGAGCGTATCGTATCACGGGGTTTGGATGCACCGGCGAAGTTTTCACCAACTCTCATGTGAGAAAGGGCAATGCATGGTACCGAAGAGGCTAGCAATGATGGAAGGGTAAGAGTGCGTATAATCCATGGACTCAACATTAGTCATAAAGAACTCACATACTTATTGCAGAAATCTACAAGTCATCAAAAACCAAGCATTACGCGCATGCTCCTAGGGGGATAGATTGGTAGGAAAAGACCATCGCTCGTCCCCGACCGCCACTCATAAGGAAGACAATCAAATAACACCTCATGTTTCAAATTTGTTACACAACGTTTACCATATGTGCATGCTACGGGACTTGCAAACTTCAACACAAGTATTCCTCAAATTCACAACTACTCAACTAGCACAACTTTGATAACACTATCTCCATATCTCAAAACAATTATCAAGTATCAAACTTCTCCTAGTATTCAATGCACTCTATATGAAAGTTTTTATTATATCCCTCTTGGATGCCCATCATATTAGGACTAAATTCATAACCAAAGCAAATTACCATGCGGTTTAGGACTCTCAAAATAATGTAAGTGAAGCATGAGAGTTCATCTATTTCTTAAAATTAAACCACCACCGTGCTCTAAAAAGATATAAGTGAAGCACTAGAGCAAATGACAAACTACTCCGAAAGACATAAGTGAAGATTAATGAGTAGTCGAATAATTATGCAACTATGTGAAGACTCTCTAACATTTATTAATTTCAGATCTTGGTATTTTATTCAAACAGAAATCAAAACAAAAGAAAATAAAATGACGCTCCAAGCAAAACACATATCATATGGCGAATAAAAATATAGCTCCAAGTAAAGTTACCGATGAACGAAGACGAAAGAGGGGATGCCTTCCGGGGCATCCCCAAGCTTAGGCTTTTGGTTGTCCTTGAATATTACCTTGGGGTGCCTTGGGCATCCCCAATCTTAGGCTCTTGCCACTCCTTATTCCATAGTCCATCGAATCTTTACCCAAAACTTGAAAACTTCACAACACAAAACTTAATAGAAAACTCGTAAGCTCCGTTATTATAAGAAAATAAATCACAGTACTGTTGTGAACTCATTCTAAATTCATATTGGTGTAATATACACTTTATTCCAACTTATCTATGGTTCATAGCCTCTGATACTACTCATAGATTCATCAAAATAAGCAAACAACACATCAAAAACATAATCTGTCAAAAACAGAACAGTCTGTAGTAATCTGGATCAAACGTATACTTCTGGAACTCATAAAATTCTAAAATAAATTGGTAGACCTGAGAAATTTATCTATTAATCATCTGCAAAAATAATTAACTAAGTAGCACTCTACAATAAAAATGGCAGCAATTCTCATGAGCGCTTAAGTTTCTGTTTTTTACAGCATGATCATAAAGACTTCACCCAAGTCTTCCCAAAGGTTCTACTTGGCACAAACACTAATTAAAACATAAAACCACATCTAAACAGAGTCTAGATGAATTATTTATTACTAAACAGGATCAAAAAGCAAGGAACTAAAATGAAATTGGGTTGCCTCCCAACAAGCGCTATCGTTTAACGCCCCTAGCTAGGCATGATGATTTCAATGATGCTCACATAAAAGATAAGAATTGTAACATAAAGAGAGCATCATGAAGAATATGACTAGCACATGTAAGTCTAACCCACTTCCTATGCATAGGGATTTTGTGAGTAAACAACTTGTGGGAACAAGAATCAACTTGCATAGGAAGGTAAAACAAGCATAATTTCAAAACTTTAAGCACATAGAGAGGAAACTTGATATTATTGCAATTCCTACAAGCATATATTCCTCCCTCATAATAATTTTCAGTAGCATCATGAATGAATTCAACAATATAACCAGCACCTAAATCATTCTTTTCATGATCTACAAGCATAGAAATTTTATTACTCTCCACATAAGCAAAATTCTTCTCATTCGGAATAGTGGGAGTATCATAAGAAACTCGAATACTATAAATTGTTTCCACATTAAAAGAGTAATGTTCAGAAAAGGGGTAACCATAATCATGACACGTTTTATAAATATAATCACTACTTTTTATAGCATAAGTATCATCACAATAATCATCATAGGTAGGAGGCATGCTATCATCATTCTAAATTTGCATATCAAAACTTGGGAGACTAAAAATATCGTCTTCATTAAACGTAGCATCCCCAATCTTGGGACAAACATTAATTGCAGCAAATATATTCTCAAAAACATCATCTTTATCAAACATAGCATCCCCAAGCTTGGGCCTTTTCATGTCATAAGCATAATCACTCTCATCATTAATGGTATGGATAGCACCAATAGTATAGCAATTATCATATTCTTCCAAGCAAGTGCCAAAAAGATTTTCAAGATCATAAGAAGTATCATTATCTTCCACAATTATATTTTCATGAGGCACAATAGTAATGGGAGCAGCATTATTTGGGGAAGATATCTTTTTACCTCTCTTCCTTTTTCTTTTCTTCTTATTCACCACATCATGTGTGGGTTCAATCCTCTTTTTGGAGCTCCTTATTAATGAGATTGGTTGAATAGGAGGCTCCTCCTTGTTACATGATTCATCATAAGAAATAATAGGAGGGTATTGGGAAGTCTCTTCCCTTTCATTAGTATTCTCTTCATCTTCTATTTGTTTTCTTTTCTTTATGTAGTTGGCAATATAAGGATTTTCAATGCAATTCACCGCACAATACATATAAATTTCCTCTAGATCAAAACCAAGGAGTTTATAACAGGCAAATTCTGGAAGATAGTTAGTTATACGTTTCATTTCTTCGTAACCCATAAGCAAACTAAGTTCATTATGATGTGCAAGAGAAATCAAGTCATCACAATTTTTGGAAACGATTAGATCATGAAACAATTTGCATCGGGTGGTTATATGACCATGTTCATTACAAAGCTGTAACGCCCTCGATGCAGCTATATCTCCTACATGTCGAAGCACGACTTAGAGGCATAACCGCATTGAAAGCAATGTCGCAAGTGAGGTAATCTTCGCAAACAACCCATGTACATAATTAAAGGAAAAGATACATAGTTGGCTTACACTCGCCACGTCACACAAATACATAAATAAGTCATTACATTCATCCAATACACTCATGGTCCGACTACAGTACCAAAATAAAGATCAACCCCAAAATGCGACACGGTCCCCGATCGCCCCAACTGGGCACCACTACTAATCATTTGGGAAAGACACATAGTAGCGGCGAGGGTCTTCATCGAACTCCCACTTGAGCTCAAGCGCATCGTCTGGAGCGGTATCATCGGTCCCTGCATCTGGTTTGGAAGGAAATCTATGAGTCACGGGGACTCAGCAATCTCGCATCCTGGCGATCAAGACTATTTAAGCTTATAGGTAAGGCAAAGGTATGAGGTGGAGCTGCAGCAAGCGACTAGCATATTTGGTGGCTAACGTACGCAAAAGAGAGCGAGAAGAGAAGGCAAAAGCACGGTCGAACAACTATGATCAAGAATTGATCCTAGAACAACCTACGTCAAACATTACTCCAACACCGTGTTCACTTCCCGGACTCCGCCGAGAAGAGACCATCACGGCTACACACGCGGTTGGTGCATTTTAATTAAGCTAAGTTTCAGGTTATCTACAACCGGACATTAACAAATTCCCATCTGCCCATAACTGCGGGCACGACTTTCGAAAGTTCAAAACCCTGCAGGGGAGTCCCAACTTAGCCCATCACAAGCTCTCACGGTCAACAAAGGATATTCCTTCTCCCAAGACAATCCGATCGGACTCGGCATCCCGGTCACAAGACATCCTCGGCAATGGTAAAACAAGTCCAGCAAGACCACCCGCTGTGCCGACAAATCTCGATAGGAGCTGCACATATCTCGTTCTCAGGGCACACCGGATAAGCTAAGCGTACGGGAGCCAACGTAACCCAAGTTGCCAAGGGACGGCCCCGCACGGTGCTCTAGGTTGGACCAACACTTAGAGAAGCACTGTCCCGGGGGGTTAAAATAAAGATGACCCTTGAGTCCACGAAACCCAAGGGAAAAAGGCTAGGTGGCGAATGGTAAAACCAAGGTCGGGCCTTGCTGGAGGAGTTTTATTCAAGGCGAACTGTCAAGGGGTTCCCATTATAACCCAACCATGTAAGGAACGCAAAATCCAGGAACATAACACCGATATGACGGAAACTAGGGCGGCAAGAGTGGAACAAAACACTAGGCATAAGGCCGAGCCTTCCACCCTTTACCAAGTATATAGGTGCATTAAGATAAATAAGATAATATGGTGATATCCCAACAATAAACAATGTTCCAACAAGGAACGATCTCCAATCTTCACCTGCAACTAGCAACGCTATAAGAGGGGCTGAGCAAAGCGGTAACATAGCCAAACAACGGTTTGCTAGGACAAGGTGGGTTAGAGGTTTGACATGGCAATATGGGAGGCATGATAAGCATGTGGTAGGCATCGTAGAAAAGGCATAGCAAAAGAGCGAGCATCTAGCAAGCAAATATAGAAGTGATTTCGAGGGTATGGTCATCTTGCCTGCAAAGTACTCAGAGTTGCCTTGATCCTCGTAAGCGAACTCAACGGGCTCCTCATTCACGAACTCGTCTCCCGGCTCTACCCAAACAAGAACAACAAGCAAAAGGAGCACGATCAACCACGTGCAATGCTCAAGCAACATGATGCAAACATGGTATGATATGCGGGATGCGATATGTGATGCATATGCATGATTTGGAAAGGAATGATTGAACCTGGCCTCAAATTGGAAATCCAAGAGTGCCACTGGAAAGTTGAGGTGATTTCGGTTGAAATCGATATAAAGATCACCGGAATCGGAGGCACGGTTTGGAAATGGCAAGCAAAACAAATATGGCACCGGTCTGCGATAATCAGCAAGTAGCCAACTAAATGCATCAAGATAAATATGTTGCATCACTCAAACATGACAACAAAATACATGGCAGGGATCCACTCATGATGCTTGACAAAAGATGAACACTGAGCTACGGCTAAGTCATCCATTAACAGGTTCAAACCAGCATGGCAAAAGTGCAAATGATAACAGGTTTCAGACTTGGTGAAATTAACACAAGTCTGGAATTTATCATCAGGAAGCAATCTTTAGAACATGAAAACTACAAGCTACAGGAACTTAACATGGCAAAGCAAGGCATGGCATGAAGCTATTCTAAGAACTTAACAAAAGTCCTTTAGTGACCTTGAGCCAAAAGGGATCAGAAAATACATTTGCAAGCATGTGAACAAGGCAAAAAACATAAACAGATTCAGACTTAGTGAAAAACTGGAGCATGCAAAACAGTTAACGAGTAGGCATGTTTACGAGCTTGGTGCACACACTACAGAGCATGGCATGACAAACTAAGCATACACCCATCAAGAAGACATAGCATAGAAGCTATACATGGCAAGAACAACAACATAGCATGCACGGATCAATAGCAACATCCTCGGCAAAATCGCTAAACATGTTAACAATCTGCCAGGATCATTTTATAGCAAAAGCAGAGCTCGATTGACTCAAGCTAGTGTGCTCCATAATTGCAAACAAAGCAATGGATGGATAGAGCACCACAATGTTAACAAAACATCCTTACTGATCATCCTCAAAAGAGACACGGATCACTAGGAAACAACATGAACATATGGCATAAAAGCAAAAACAGGACAAGGACTTAGTGAAATACTAAGTCCCTGAAATCAGCATCAACGATTACACTACTTTGCATGCTTGTGCTAGTCACCACAAATATCACAAAAATACATGGCATACACCCCTGTAAAGATGGCATGACATTTAACAAAACACATGTAGAGCTCAGGATCATAGAATGCACACATTAATCATGGCAAAAATGACAAAAGGCCATTTGCTGAAACAGATCTGCAACTTTCCTCACATAGCCCTCTTCCAACAGAATTTCGGGCATCAAGATGAGCTCAAATGAAAATGATTCAATGAGATGAAATGATGTACTCGTCGAGACGAACATTTTGGTATGCTACATGCACGAATCGGAGCATCGGATGCAGAGTTACGATATGATGAAGATGGCATAAAATTTATCAGGAAAAAAGACTTAGACGAAAATCACCTCCAAAACTGGATCTAGGGTTTCGGGGCATGCGGATCAAGGTGGCGGCGCCAGCTCGCCGGAGAACCGGCCGGAGTAGCGGGGAAGGCGGCGGCTGGGCTCGGGGTCGTCGGATCCGTGATGGGCGGCGGCGGCGGAGGCGACCCGCGGCGCGTCGGCGGAGGCACAGCGGCGATGTCGGTGTCAAAACCGGCGGATCTCGGGTAGGGGGTCCCGAACTGTGTGTCTAGGCTGGATGGTAATAGGAGGCAAGGGACACGAAGTTTTACCCAGGTTCGGGCCCTCTTGATGGAGGTAAAACCCTACGTCCTGCTTGATTAATATTGAAGATATGAGTGTTACAAGAGTAGGTCTACCACGAGATCAGAGAGGCTAAACCCTAGAAGCTAGCCTATGGTATGATTGTATGTTGTGATTGTTGTCCTACGGACTAAAACCCTTCAGTTTATATAGACACCGGAGAGGGTTAGGGTTACACAAGGTCGGTTACAAAGGAGGAGATATCCATATACGTATTGCCTAGCTTGCCTTCCACGCCAAGTAGAGTCCCATCCAGATACAAGACGAAGTCTTCAATCTTGCATCTTCATAGTCTAACAGTCCGGCCAATGGAGATAGTCCGGCTGTCTGGAGACCCCCTAATCCAGGACTCCCACAGTAGCCCCTGAACCAGGCTTCAATGACGACGAGTCCGGCACGCAGTATTATCTTCGGCATTGCAAGGCGGGTTCCTCCTCAAATTCTATGTACCTGTCGAAATAATGTCCGGTTCCTTGTGATGGTTTGTACTTCTTGGCTTCTACGCCCAATAATGGCCACTTTCCACGTGTCGAGCGAATGTGAAGAGCCAGGGTGTTTTCACATTTACCCCCCTAGCTATGTAAATGAGCCGCCTATTTAAAAAGACGAGGATTCAGATCCAAATCACATCATCCTCCCTTGCCGAGTCTTCATCAGAGCGTACCTGACAGAGATCCATTCCATCATGGCCGGTCGACGCAGCTCCTCCTCTCGCACCCCTAGTTCCAAGCCTGGAGATTGGGAGAGATGTGCCATCCCGCACAGCAAATTGGTGATGCTTCTGTCCAAGGGATTTCTTCCCCCAGCGTACCTGGTCCCGGTTCGAGCCGGGCTTGCCACTTATATTGGCGGAGAGCAAGCGGAGAGCCGTCCCAATCCCTCCAAGGGAGAGCGGGTATGCCTTGTACCTTATCTGGTAAGAGGGCTCAGATTCCCAATTCATCCATTTCTCCGAGGGCTTCTGGAGTTCTATGGCCTCCAGCTGCACAACCTTACGCCTGCCTCCCTGCTGCATATCGCGGGATTCGTAGCCCTTTGCGAGTTATTTTTGGGCTGTGAGGCTCATTTTGCTCTTTGGAAGAAGTTGTTCTGCCTTGTGCCCCGTTCTAAGAAGGGATCAATATATCAAGTGGGCGGAGCCGAAGTGTGGCGTATCGCTGGGACCGGATACCTATCCGGGACCCCGAAGAAGACGTCCGAAGACTGGCCTTCAGAATGGTTTTATATAGAAGATGTCCCCCTTCCGGACCCTATTCGGATTGGCCTTCCCGAGTTTGACAACTCCCCTTTGAAGAAGCGCCAGAGCTGGCGTCCACGGAGCCCCCTGGAGGAAGACGACCGGGACATTCTTTATCTGATGAGCCGGATAAGTTCTTTAGCTCGATCTGGATTGACCATGATCGAGGTCATGGCTATATGCATTATGCGGGGGGTGCAGCTGCTCCAGTATAGAGGCCACCCCATGTGGGACTTCAATGGGGATGATGACGCCACCCGCCACGGCCGCAAAGGGCCGGGATCGGCTGCTGATCTAATAAAGATCTTGTCCACTTTGTACAAGGGAGAAGAGGAGGAATTCCCCCCGTGTCAACCCGCAGGGCGGATTCTCCATGTACAATCCTCCGAGCTGGGTAAGCGGAGATTTTTTCTCGCCCATCCGTTTCGTATTCCCGTAGTTTAAGTATTCATTCTAGCGATTCCATCGCAGGAGCTGCGCCAGGCAGTAAAGGAGATAAACAGCCCTCCTCCACAGCCCGAGGACCCTGGACGGTCCCTTGACCCGGCCTCCCAGGAGGATCCGGACATATCCGTGGAGCTGATCGACGGGGTATTTTACCAAGGGAGTAATGACAATACCTTGGTGGCCATTACGGCCGATTACCCTAGGCTAGTTCCAGCCTCACAGGTGACTGAGACCAAAGTCCCAGCACTTAAAAAGGGATCCGTCCTTGTGCTCTTTTTTATTGCCGTATAACAGCCGTGTTTTGCAGGGGAGGTCCTCGGGGCAGAAGGCCGAGCCTGTGGCAACCACCCAACAAGGGGCCGCTAGGCCATGCAGCTTGAAAAGATCCGCAGTCCGGATTGAGGCACCGGCGCAGTGGTATAGCGCACCGTCTTTATTGCAAGACATTATTTACAGAGGCATATTAACGCCCATGCCTTCTTTTCAGGAGAAAGAGCGCTCACCGGACTATACCCGGAGAGGCTACCAACCGCGCCTCCACAAGACAGGCTCCAAGGCCGGACTCAGGTGTGGGAACGAGTACAAGGCGTGCACCGGGTGCTCCTCCGACAAAGGACACGGATAGACTGTCCGCCACCCATTCCGAGGTGGAAAGTGCCATGAACCATAGGCATCGCCGGACTGTTCTTCGTGACGCTTGTTTCTCCCAAGAGGCTTTGGATGCCTTCAACTCGGGAGATGCGCACCTCCGTGCCGCTCAAAATGGTCTAGCCAGAGCCACGGAGCAGTATGTAAAAGACATAGGGTGAGATAATTTGATGATTATATATATCAGTAGCCCCTGAGACTTGAAACAGTTAGGATAACTGATTTAAGGATCATTTTTTATGTAGGTTCTTACAGAAAAGAATACTCAACTCTCCCAGGAGCTGGAAGAGTGCAAAGCCCAACTTCAGGCCGCACTGTCCGCCGCAGGGGAGCCCAAAGAGACCCCCGTTGGTAACATATCTGTCAAATGATAAGTATCATATTAGAGTGCGGCTTTTTATGCAAATCTGACGATAAAATTGCAGATGACGCTGGAGTGAATCCGGATAAGCAGCAACTCATGCGCCAGCTAAAGGCTGGTGAGAGTGTGCTAACGCGGGTGAGACAGGAGAAGAATGATCTCCAAGACGCCAACACCAAGCTGGGCGTGGAACTAAAATATGTTCGTGCCCAACTGTCGGATTTTGTTAAGGAGAATCGGCGGCTTCGACGCGGCATATTTAGTAAGTGCTTGAACGAAATTTGAAAAAGAGTTCGGCGAGGAAGCTGGCTGACAGAGTTATGTCTGTAGGTATGCTAATAGGACGTCCTGCCGAGGAGATGCCGAGTTCAATGGGTGATCTTCTTCCCTAGCTCGCATAGTTGCACGAACGAGTTCGGCAGGTGATGCAAGGCGTTGCCTAGGCCTTGTGGCCGTCCATCTCCATACCCGAAGGCCTTGGAGAGCTTGCAGAAAAGCTGAAGGGATCATGGCGGCGTTTCCGATTATGGAAGATACCGGCCTGCCGTCAGGGCGCCAGGGAGGCTTGGGCAATGTTGAAGACACGGTACACGAAGGCTGACCCGAACCACATGACCGAAGTCGGACCTGTGGGGCCTGGCGGCAAGGAGATCCCTGTGAATTTAGTGTACGGGCAAGTAGAATTGGCCGCAAAGTATTCCCAATAGGACTGTAGACTAGACAGCCTATTGGAGGGCATTGAAGAGGAATTCAACCAGTCAAATTGACTATGTAATTGTAAAGTGACATATATGATGTCTTCTAGCCGGATTGTAGATCATTTGTCATGGCGGACCTTTTCGCTTCAACCTCGGGACCCAATAGTCCGGAGTGTATCCGAATACCCTCTCGGTTATATAAGAACCGGGGCATGCGTGGAGACCAGGCGTAGGGGTCATTAGTGCTTTATCAGACAAGTGCCCAACAAGTTATGTTATATTACATGGGTAGTAAGAAACATCTTCCAGAGAGAATAGTTCCATTAAGGGTTCCTTTCCCTGGGTAGGCATGCCCTAAAGTGCATGTCCGGACTGCGACAAGAAGCGCATTAAAAACGTTTGGGGGCATATATGGTTAATAAATAAAAGTCATCTTTTGTTCACCAATCGAATATTCTCTTAAGAACGCTAGCTTTCAGCTTCACCCAGTCTGAGGTACACGTCCGGCTGACCCCGCGGTAACAATCGCAGAGGTGCTCCCCTTATGCCCTAGCCGAATTAACGGGAACATAGGGCATAAATACAAGAGCCAGGCAACCCAGCTTGGCCAAAACTTAAGTCATATCGATGCATATAATGGTGAAAAAAGGTACATGCGGAAGTATAACGCATGTGTTGGGAGTGATGCCCAGGTAAATAATTTAAGCTTCTGTGAAAGGAGCCCCCAGGTGTAGATAGTGCGGATAGCACCTCTGTAATGTACAAGTGAGGCACAAGGTGACCCTTGAAGGCCTAGAGGAATAAAATAAAGAAAGGGAAACAAGACAGACGACGCATATGCAGAAAATGGACAAAGGGAGGGGACTAACATAAAGTCCTGTGCTAGGCGTAGAATCTTCGGAGCCTGGCTGCGTTCCATGGGTTCGGCTCGAGTCGACTAGTCGATACATCCCGCAGTCGGTACGCTTCGCCGGTCAGAACATGGTCGATGATGAAGGGACCTTCCCATTTGGGCTCTAGCTTGTTCTTTTTCTTATCCGGCAGCCGGAGAACTAGTTCGCCAACGTTATAAGTTTTGGCTCGTACTTCTCTGCTTTGGTATCTGCGAGCCTGTTGCTGGTAAAATGCGGAACAAGCTTTGGCTACGTCGCATTCTTCCTCCAAGGTGTCCAGACTGTCCTGCTGATCGAGCTCGGCTTCTCTTTCTTCGTACATGCGCACTCGAGGTGAGTCATGAATTATGTCACAGGGCAGGACTGCCTCTGTGCCGTACACCATAAAAATGGTGTGTATCCGGTACTACGATTCGGCGTGGTCCGCAGCCCCCATAGTACAGAGTCGAGCTCCTCTACCCAGTGCGTGTCAGACTCTGTTAAGGAGCGCACTAGTCTGGGTTTAATGCCGCTCATTATAAGACTATTTGCTCGTTCGACTTGACCGTTGGTTTGTGGGTGGTAGACTGAAGCATAATCGAGCTTGATGCCCATTTTGCTGCACCAGAGTTTTACCTCGTCGTCCGTGAAGCTCGTGCCGTTATCAGTGATGATGTTGCGGGGGACGCCGTAGCGATGTACAACCCCGGATATGAAATCTATCACCTGTCCGGATTCGGCTGCTTTAACCGGTTTGGCCTCTATCCATTTGGTGAATTTATCCACCATGACCAATAAGTATTTTTTCTTGTGGGTTCCACCTTTAAGGGGTCCAACCATGTCAAGCCCCCAGACCGCAAAGGGCCATGTAATGGGGATTGTTCAGAGGGCGGTGGGTGGCATATGGCTTTGATTTGCAAAGAGCTGGCAACCGGCGCAACGCTGGACTAAGTCCTGTGCGTTTGCCCGGGCCGTTGGCCAATAGAATCATGTACGGAAGGCCTTGCTCACAAGAGCCCGGGCTGTGGCGTGATGACCGCCGAGTCCGGCATGAATTTCTGCCAAAAGGTTCCGTCCTTCCTCTTCGGAGATGCACCGTTGAAGGACTCCGGTAGCGCTTTTTTTGTACAATTCTCCCTCATGGACCTGTAGGCCTTTGATCGCCGCACTATGCAGCGTGCCTCATTTTGGTCCTCCAGGAGTTCCTTTCTAGTTAAGTAGGCCAGGAATGGTTCTGTCCACAGGGAAATAATGGCCATTATTTCGTGGGCTGATTGTGTTATTTCGGTGGCGGAGCCTCCGATTGTGTCAGGGAGTTCGGTATCGGGTATTTTGGCCGGGTCCGGGCTGTTGTTACCGGTGTCCCCTTCCCATGCTACGGATGGCTTGAAAATCCTTTCCAGAAAAATGTTGGGAGGGACCGCATCACGTTTGGCGCCAATGCGGGCGAGGATATCTGCCGCCTGATTGTTTTCCCGAGCCACATGGTGAAATTCGAACCCTTTGAACCGAGCTGACATTTTTAGGACGGCATTGCGATAAGCGGCCATTTTTGGATCCTTGGCATCAAAGTCTCCATTTATTTGGGATATCGCGAGGTTTGAATACCCGCGCACCTCTAGGCGTTGAATGCCCATGGATACTGCCATCCGAAGACCATGGAGAAGGGCCTCATATTCAGCTGCGTTGTTGGAGTCTGCATACATTATCTGCAGTACGTATTGAATGGTGTCTCCTATTGGGGACGTCAAAACGACGCCAGCCCCCAGACTAGCCAACATTTTGGAGCCGTCAAAGTGCATGATCCAGTTTGAATATGTGTCGTACTCTTTAGGGAGTTCGGCTTCCGTCCATTCAGCGACGAAGTCAGCCAAAACTTGCGATTTAATAGCTCGCCGTGGTTTGTGAGTTATGTCGAACGGGAGGAGCTCAATGGCCCATTTGGCAATCCGGCCCGTCGCGTCGCGGTTGTTTATAATATCGTTGAGTGGTACTTCCGAGGCTACCGTTATCGAACACTCTTGAAAGTAGTGCCGCAGCTTCTGGGATGCCATAAATACCACGTACGCTATCTTTTGATAATGTGGGTACTGTGATTTGCATGGGGTAAGGACTGTGGACATGTAGTAAACCGGCTTTTGAAGGGGAAATTTGTGTCCGTTCGCTTCTCGCTCGACGACAAACACTGCGCTTACTACTTGATGAGTTGCCGCAATGTATAATAGCATTGGTTCGCCGGTGTTTGGCACGGCCAGGACTGGGTTTGTTGCCAATATGGCTTTTATTTCGTTCAGTCCGGCCGTGGCGGCGTCCGTCCACTCAAAGTGTTCGGTGCGCCGTAGGAGGCGATAAAGGGGTAATGCCATTTCTCCCAAGCGGGAGATAAAGCGGCTTGGAGCCTCGATGCATCCAGTTAATTTTTGTATTTGTTTGAGGTCAGTTGGGGTAGCCAACTATGACAATGCTTGGATTTTGGCCGGATTAGCTTCAATACCTCTACTGGAAACGATGAATCCCAGGAGCTTTCCTGCTGGTACGCCAAAAACGCGTTTTTCCGGATTGAGCTTGATTTCATATGTTCAGAGGTTGTTGAATGTGACCCTCAAGTCGTCTACTAGGGTTTCGACATGCTTGGTTTTAACGACCACGTCATCCATGTATGCCTCCACTCTTTTGCCGATCTGGTTTGCCAAGCATGTCTGAATCATGCGCTGATATGTTGCACCGGCGTTTTTTAGCCCGAAGGGCATTGTGTTGAAGCAGAATGGGCCGTATGGTGTGATGAATGCCGTTGCGGCTTGGTCTAGCTCTGCCATTTTGATTTGATGGTAGCCGGAGTATGCGTCAAGGAAACACAATGAATCGTGTCCTGTGGTAGCATCGATGATTTGATCGATGCGGGGGAGGGGGAAGGGATCCTTTGGGCAGGCCTTATTAAGGTCCTTAAAATCGACGCACAAGCGCCGGGATTTGTCCTTCTTTGGCACCATCACCAGGTTTGCTAGCCAGTCCGGATGTTTTATGTCTCTGATGAATCCGGCCTCTAATAGATTGGCTAGTTCCTCTCCCATGGCTTGTCTTTTAGGCTCGGAGAAACGTCGAAGAGCCTGCTTAACTGGCTTGAATCCTTTTAGGATATTTAGGCTATGTTCAGCCAGCCTGCGTGGGATTCCTGGCATGTTTGAAGGGTGCCAGGCAAAAATGTCCCAGTTCTCGCGTAGGAACTCTCGCAGTGCGGCGTCAACGTCATGGTTTAATTGTGCCCCGATGGAAGCTGTTTTTGTAGGGTCCGTTGGATGGACTAGGAATTTGACTATTTCGTCCGCCGGTTTAAAGGAGGTGGACTTGGATCTTTTATCAAGTATCACCGGAGGACATAGGAGCGCCGGAATGCAAAACGGACAACGGGGAAAATGCTCGGATGCATGAGACGAACACGTATGCAAATGCAATGCACATGATGACATGATATGAGATGCATGACAAAGATAACAACACACGGAGACAAAAATCCGACAACGAGAAATAAAATAACTTAGTGCCGGAAACGGCAAGAGTTGGAGTACAAATAAGGTAAATTACATCCGGGGTGTTACAACACTCCACCACTACAAAAGGATCTCGTCCTGAGATCTAGGACTGGAAAAACTCTGTGTACTCAGAACGGAGGTGATCCTCGCGTTCCTAGGTGGCTTCACGGTCGGAATGATGTGACCACTTGACTTTGAGGAATTTGATTGACTTGTTGCGAGTCTTGCGCTCAGTCTCTTCAAGGATAGCAATGGGGTGCTCACGATAAGAAAGGTCTTCTTGGAGATCAATGTCTTCGAAGTTGACGGTGCGATGAGGAGCCTTGAAGCACTTGCGGAGTTGAGACACGTGAAACACGTCGTGCATGTTTGCAAAGTTGGAGGGAAGCTCAAGTTGATAGGCGAGATCGCCTCTCTTGCTGACAATCTTGAAAGGACCCACATATCTACGGGCAAGCTTCCCTTTGATACCGAAGCGACGAGTACCTTTCATTGGAGAGACGCGGAGGTAAACATGGTCTCCGATCTCAAAAGCCAAATCACGATGCTTACTATCATAGTAGCTCTTCTGGCGCGATTGCGCTGCTTTGAGGTTATCACGAATGACTTTGCACATCTCTTCTGCCTCTGTGATCAAGTCATTGCCAAGAAGTTGACGTTCACCAGTCTCTGACCAGTTAAGAGGAGTACGGCACTTCCTGCCATAGAGAATTTCAAATGGGGCCTTGCCCGAACTCACTTGAAAGTTGTTGTTGTAGGAGAACTCGGCATATGGAAGACAATCTTCCCACTTCATACCGAAAGAGATAACGCAAGACCTGAGCGTATCTTCAAGGATCTGATTGACATGTTCGACTTGGCCACTAGTTTGGGGATGAAAAGCCGTGCTGAAACGGATGTTGGTGCCCATGGCCTTCTAAAAAGAATCCCAAAACTTGGAGGTGAAGATGCTGCCACGATCTGAAGAAATCAATTGTGGAATGCCGTGCAGAGAGACAATCCGAGAGGTATATAGCTCTGCCAATTGAGCTGCTGTGATGGATTCTTTGATAGGAAGGAAATGAGCCACTTTAGTGAGTTTGTCGATGACAACGAATATAGCATCATTGCCACGCTTGGACTTTGGAAACCCAGTCACGAAGTCCATCTCAATGTGGTCAAACTTCCATTCTGGAATGGCAAGTGGTTGGAGGAGACCAGCTGTTCGTTGGTGTTCTGCCTTCACTCTTCTGCAGACATCACATTCATTCACGAACTGAGCAATCTCACGCTTCATTCGAGTCCACCAATACGACTGCTTGAGGTCCTGGTACATCTTTGTACTTCCAGGGTGGATGGAGAGGAGTGAATTGTGAGCCTCGTTCATAATGACTTTACGAAGGTCACCTTTAGGCACAACAATGTGATCCTCGAAGAATAGAGTATCCTTGAGGGAGTCCTAGATTAGGGGGTGTCCGGATGGCCGGACTATACCTTCATCCGGACTCCAGGACTATGAAGATACAAGATTGAAGACTTCGTCCCGTGTCCGAAAGGGACTTTCCTTGGCGTGGAAGGCAAGCTTGGCGATACGGATATTCAGATCTCCTACCATTGTAACCGACTCTATGTAACCCTAACCCTATCCGGTGTCTATATAAATCGGAGGGTTTTAGTCCGTAGGACAACATACACGTCAACAATCATACTATAGGCTAGCTTCTAGGGTTTAGCCTCTCTGATCTCGTGGTAGATCAACTCTTGTAATACCCATACCATCAATATTAATCAAGCAGGACATAGGGTTTTACCTCCATCGAGAGGGCCCGAACCTGGGTAAAACATCGTGTCCCCTGCCTCCTGTTACCATCCGGCCTAGACGCACAGTTTGGGACCCCCTACCCGAGATCCGCCGGTTTTGACACCGACATTGGTGCTTTCATTGAGAGTTCCTCTGTGCCGTCGCCATCAGGCCCGATGGCTCCTACGATCTTCAACAGCGATGCAGTCCAGGGTGAGACCTTCCTCCCTGGACAGATCTTCGTCTTTGGCGGCTTCGCACTGCGGGCCAATTCACTTGGCCATCTGGAGCAGATCGAAAGCTACGCCCCTGGCCGTCAGGTCAGATTCGGAAGTTTTAACTACACGGCTGACATCCGCGGGGACTTGATCTTCGACGGATTCGAGCCAGTGCCGAGCGCGCCGCACTCTCCCGACGAGCATGATCTAGCTCTACCGCCGAATAGTGCCCTGGAGGCCGCACCCACATCGGCTCCGGTCCCTAATTCGGAGCCAACTGCGCCGATCGAGGATGGGCGGTTGGACGCCACCTCGGGGGCTGCGATCCCAACGGCGATTGAGCCGAACACCAGCCCCGCACTACGCGAGACTCATGACTCCAAGGAGCCGGACTCCTTTCCGGACTCTGAACCCTCCGCGCCCCAGCCTATCGAATCTGATTGGGCGCAGATCATGGAGTTCACTGCCGCGGACATCTTTCAGCACTCGCCTTTTGGCGATATTCTGAAGTCACTGAAGTCTCTCTCTTTATCAGGAGAGCCCTGGCCGGACTGCGGCCAGCGAGGTCGGGATTCGGACGATGAAGAAATTCAAAGCCCACCCACCACCCACTTTGTAGCCACCGTCGACGACTTAACCGACATGCTCGACTTCGACTACGAAGACATCGACGGTATGGATGCCGATGAAGGAGATAATGAAGAACCAGCTCCTACTAGGCCCTGGAAAGCCACCTCGTCGTATGACATATACATGGTGGACACCCCAAAAGAGGGAGATGGCGATGGAACAGCGGAGGATGACCCCTCCAAGAAACAGCCTAAGCGCCAACGTCAGCAGCGCCGCTCAAAATCCCGCCAAAATAAACACGGTGATTCCAGCACGGGATATAATAATACTCCGGAAAGCGCCAAAGAAAACCCCCTCCAGCAAAATTTAGCACAGGAGGATGGAGAAACCAGCCCTCATGAGAGAGCGGCAGACAGAGAGGTCGAGGACGATAATTATATGCCTCCCTCCGAAGACGAGGCAAGCCTCGACGACGACGAATTCGTCATGCCAGAGGATCCCGTCGAGCAAGAGCGTTTTCAACGCGGGCTTATGGCCATGGCAAGAAGCCTCAAGAAAAAACAGCAACAGCTCAGAGCTGATCAAGATTTGCTAGTTGACAGATGGACTGAAGTCCTTGCGGCCGAAGAGCATAAAATCGAACGCCCCTCCAAGAGCTACCCAAAGCGCAGGTTGCTACCCCAATTAGAGGAGGAAGCACTCGATGCGGCCGACCGGCCACCTCGTGGCCGCGACAGAGAGGCCTCTCGGCCCTCCACTCAAGCTGCACCATGTACCAAGGCACGGGACTATGCGCCGGACTTACGAGATATGTTTGAGGACAAGGCTAAACAAACAAGATCGATCTACGGATCGCGTGGGCGCCCCACGGCTCGAGACGGCATCCGTCACGCCGGCCACAAATTCGGCAGGGCCGAACACAGTAGACAAGGCTAACTGGAGCTACGTCATGATATAGCCCAGTACAGAGGCGCCGCATACCCACTCTGCTTCACAGACGAAATAATGGATCATCAAATCCCCGAGGGTTTCAAACCCGTAAACATCGAATCATATGATGGCACAACAGATCCTGCGGTATGGATTGAGGATTATCTCCTTCATATCCATATGGCCCGCATCGACGATTTCCACGCCATCAAATACCTCCCACTCAAGCTTAAAGGACCAGCTCGGCATTGGCTTAATAGCTTGCCAATAGGATCAATCAGTTGTTGGGAGGACCTGGAAGCCGCATTCCTCGACAATTTCCAGGGCACTTATGTGCGACCCCCAGACGCCGATGACCTAAGCCACGTAATTCAGCAGCCAGATGAATCGGCCAGGCAATTCTGGACACGGTTCTTAACAAAGAAAAATCAAATAGTCGACTGTCCGGACGCTGAGGCCCTAGCAGCCTTCAAGCACAATATCCGTGACGAGTGGCTAGCCCGGCACCTTGGACAGGAAAAGCCGAAATCTATGGCAGCACTCACGACACTCATGACCCGCTTTTGCGCGGGAGAAGACAGCTGGCTTGCTCGTAGCAACAATATAACCAAAAACCCTGGTAATTCGGACACCAGGGACAGTGGTGGCAGGTCGCGTCAAACCAAGCAGAAGCGCCGCATTAACAGCGACAATGCTGAGGATACGGCAGTTAATGCCGGATTCAGAGGTTCTAAATCCGGTCAGCGGAAGAAGCCATTCAAAAGGAATCCTAGGGGCCCGTCTAGTTTGGACCGAATACTCGACCGCTTATGCCAGATACATGGCACCCCTGAAAATCCGGCCAATCACACCAACAGGGATTGTTGGGTGTTCAAGCAGGCAGGCAAGCTAAACTCCGAAAACGAAGACAAGGGGCTGCATAGCGATGACAACGAGGAGCCCCGGCCGTCGAACAACAGGGGACAGAAGGGTTTTCCCCCACAAGTGCGGACGGTGAACATGATATATGCAACCCACATCCCCAAGCGGGAGTAGAAGTGTGCGTTAAGGGACATATACGCGATAGAGCCAGTCGCCCCAAAGTTCAACCCATGGTCCTCCTGCCCGATCACCTTTGATCGAAGGGACCACCCCACTAGCACCCGTCACGACGGCTTCGCCGCATTGGTTCTAGACCCAATTATTGACGGATTTCATCTCACTAGAGTCCTTATGGACGGCGGCAGCAGCCTGAACCTGCTTTACCAGGATACAGTGCGGAAAATGGGCATAAATCCCTCGAGGATTAAGCCCACCAAAACGACCTTTAAAGGCGTAATACCAGGTGTAGAGGCCAACTGTACAGGCTCAGTCACACTTGAAGTGGTCTTCGGATCTCCGGATAATTTCTGAAGCGAGGAGTTAATCTTCGACATAGTCCCGTTTCGCAGTGGTTACCACGCACTGCTTGGGCGAACCGCATTCGCTAAGTTCAATGCGATACCGCATTACACATACCTTAAGCTCAAGATGCCAGGCCCTCGAGGAGTAATTATGGTCAATGGAAACACCGAACGCTCCCTCCGAACGGAGGAGCACACGGCGGCCCTTGCGGCCGAAGTTCAAAGCAGCCTCTTTAGGCAGTTCCCCAGTCCGGCCACTAAACGACCGGACACCATCAAGCGCGCCCGGAGTAACCTACAACAAGACCGCCTGGCACGATCCGAGCAGGCGTAGCAATGCGGCCCCAACCCCAACCCTCGGAAAAAGGAGACGCCAATACTTCGCGTACATAACTACGCTCTAGAGATACCATGGGCACAGGGGGAGGGGCACCATCACGGCACGCCCAAAACACGGCTTCAACCGTACCAGGGGCTGCCGATTTTTTAATTTTCTCTTACTTTCAGGACTCCACTCTTCGGAAGGCCTGTTCGGCAGTTCAATTGTCGCACAAACGATGCAAGAACCAGGGAAGCAGACAAGCCGCGCCGCATTACGGAACTCCCAGGTGGTCTCTATCACGAGCAGTATACCTGTTTCACATATTATTCCACAGCTTGCCCTTGGAGCGGACACGCTACATAGTCCAACCTTTTGCTTATCGCATTATTTGTATCGTTCTGCTTTGATCGCATCTCTTTTTAATAAACAATTCATAGCTTTTGTCTATTTTTGCATTACCTTTTTTTATATTTATATATGTTCCTTAACGACATGTCGCACCCGTACACTTTGGTACGGCCAAAATACGCCAGGGGATTCAGTACCCCTCAACATGGTGTGAGAAGTCCGAACACTTCAACAAGTGCGGCACCCCGAACTTATAGCATTATATGCATCGGCTCCGAATCATGTCTTGGGTCAATAGTTGGGTTTGCCCGGCTCCTATGTTTTGGTGCCTTACGTTCCGCTATATAGCACTAGGAGAACCACTGCGATTGTGCCCCGGTTAAGCTGGGTCGAGCACCTCAGTGGAGAAAGCTAAAACTGACCGTCATGATGAGGCGAGAGCTGGTCGCTGTTCGAGAGGTCTTTTTGAGTCCTTAAAGACTTATGCCGTTTAGGGCGAGGAGCCGACTCTGTCCGGCCAAGGCGTGGATAGCGCCCCGAACTCGGTCTTCCGAATACCAGGGGCTTCGCCGAAATTTAAAATTATAGAATTCTATGGCTAAGTGAGAGTGTTCACGCATTATAGTCCGATTGCCTTGTTCGTTGGGCTGAGCGCCTCCCTCGAAGGACCCAAACATGGGAAAAGAGCCCTCAGGTTTATCCCCGAACACCCCAGCACTAGCGGCACGGGGGCAGAAGCCGACGACTCGTCATCTCTCAGAATTGATAAACAGCCGCACAGAAGGTAATATTTTAAATTCTAACAGCATTGCTTAAGCGCATATGAACAAGTTTTTAGCGCACAGGATAAAATGAGCGAGTTTTACTCAAAAATTACATCCATAGAACATTCCTCCGCCACAAGGCGGGCACCCTTCAGAACATCCTTGTAATAATTTTCGGGCTTGCGATGCTCTTTCCTCGGCGGTGGCCCATCCTTCACAAGCTTCTTAGCATCCAGCTTGCCCCAGTGAACCTTCGCACGGGCAAGGGCCCTACGGGCACCTTCAATGCAGACGGAGCGCTTGATGACTTTGAGCCTCGGACAGGCCTCCACCAGCCACCGCACCAGCCCGAAATAGCTCCCAGGCTGAGCCTCTCCAGGCCACAGCCGAACTATGAGGCCCTTCATGGCCTGTTCGGCCGCCTTGTGGAGCTCGAACAGTTGCTTCAACTGGTCGCTCAGGGGCACGGGATGTCCGGCCTCAGCGTACTGAGACCAGAACACCTTCTCCGTCGAGCTGCCCTCTTCGGCTCGATAGAATGCGGCGGCATCAGATACACTCCGGGGAAGATCTGCGAACGCGCCTGGAGAACTCCGGATTTGGGTAAGCAACAAGTAACTCACGCTTATGTGTTTACTTTGCATAAATAATGCCTTACCCGCCGCTATCTTCTTCACCTCATCCAACTCCTGGAGGGTCTTCTGGGATTCGGCCTTGGCAGACTTGGCACTTTCAGTAGCCGCCGCGAGCTCGGACGCTCGCGCCCTTGAGTCACGCTCCAAACTCTCATGTTTTCCATGAGAGCTTGGAGCTCTTGCCGCACCTTGCCAACCTCGGCCTCATACTTTTCTCGCTCAGTGCGCTCCACGGCCGATCTCTTCTCGGCCTCGAGCAGCGCTTGCTTCAGGGTCGCCACCTCAGATGTGGCCCCTACAATAGCCATGATAATCCTGTCATTTTTTGCAATTGCACCTTTCTATATATACATATATTTTATTTAAATAAGGTATTTCTTACCTTCATTGTCCTCGAGCTGCTTCTTGGCACGTCCGAGCTCTTGCTCGCACCGCTCGAGGTTCTGCTTTAGCACGTCCACTTCCGCAGTCAGTGCGGCGGACGCCAGCAGGGAAGCCTGCACACGCATATTAACTCTTTTTAGACTCCTGTGATTTTTTATTTGATCCTCTATTCGGCTTTTCTTTCCGAACGCCAAACAAAGCATCAGGGGCTACTGTCTATGTGGTAATGTTATTTACACATTCTTTACTTACCTCAAAGCCTGTTAAAAGGCTTGTAAAAGCTTCAGTCAGTCCGCTCTTGGCGGACTGAACCTTCTGGATCATCGCACTCATAATAGTGCGGTGCCCCTCGTCGATGGAGGCGCTTTGGAGCGCCTCCAACATATTGTCCGGCACCTCCGGTTGGACGGAGGTCGCCGCCGCAGTGGGCTTGCTCCTCTTGGAAGGAGGTTCCCCGCCGGACTCTGGAACCTTTGAAGGTTCCGGAGCGGTGTCCGGCCTAGGACCAGACTTGGAGCCCTAGGGGATTTCGTCCCCTTTACTCCTGGGGTCCGGGTGGTCACCTTGCGTCGCCTCCAGGACCACCTCCTCCCGGATTGGACCCTGTTGGGACAACACTTCGGTGTCGTCCGTAGGGTGGGGGGAGGAAGCCGTCGGCAGCGAGTTCACGTCCGACGAGTCCAGTGAGCCGCTCGACGATGCGTCGAGTCGGTCTTTGGGTGGGCTGCATAAACATATTCGACATAAGGGAAAGCTGTGCAATAAACGAATACTATGAAATCACTCCGGTATCCGGACACTTACAATTTCGCCAGGGGCTTGGCCCTGGGTGGCCACTCCTCTTCACCGTCGTCAGCATTTGTGGAGTAGTCCGGAGGAGGGATTCTCCCCTTCTTGGACCCTTCGGCCTCCCCAGTTGGGGCGGCCTTCCTTTTCTTCCCTTCCCCCACTGGAGGGGGAGGGGTCTCTTCTTCCTCCTCCTCATCTTCGTGGGAGGAGTGCGCCTCGGAACCGTCGGATGATGGATCCGACGCCTCCTGACACCGGGCACTCTTTCGAGTCCCCGCAGCCTTTTTCGCAGCCTTCTTCTCCGGCACCACATATGGTGCCGGAACCAGCAGCTTCGCCAATTGAGCGTCCGCTGGGCCTTCGGGCAGAGGAGCCGGACAGTTGATCTGCCCGGACTTTGCCTGCCAATCCTGTCAAAGGTAAGGGAGCTTAGATCCCGCACAGAATTGAACTATGAAAAACTAGTGCCCTGTAAAAGGTACAAAAAAACTTACCGCGCTAGCGTGACACTACGCGCCATATCCGCGATCCTCGGCGGCAGATGCGAGAGCCTCGGCGCCTTTGAAGAGCACCTTCCAGGCATCTTCATATGTCGTGTCGAAGAGCCTGCTCAAAGTTTGGTGCCGCGCCGGATCAAACTCCCACAGGTTAAAAGCCCGTTGTTGGCACGGGAGGATCAAGCGGATGAGCATAACCTGGATTACATTAACAAGCCTGAGCTGCTTGTTCCCCAGGGATTGGATGCATGTTTGTAGTCCGGTCACCTCCTTTTTGCTACCCCACGACAGGCCCGTCTCTTTCCAGGACGTGAGCCGCGTTGGGGGTCTGGACCGAAACTTAGGGGGCGCGACCCATTCGGTGTCGCGCGGCTCGGTGATGTAGAACCACCCCGATTGCCACCCCTTCAGGGTCTCCACAAAGGAGCCCTCGAGCCATAGGACGTTGGCCATCTTGCCAACCATGGCACCTCCACACTCCGCCTGGTTGCCGCGCACCACCTTTGGCTTGACGTTGAAGGTCTTGAGCCATAGGCCGAAATGGGGGCGGATGCGGAGGAAAGCCTCGCACATGACGATAAACGCCGAGATGTTGAGGACAAAATTCGGGGCCAGATCGTGGAAATCCAGGCCGTAGTAGAACATGAGCCCCCGGACAAATGGGTGGAGAGGGAAGCCCAGTCCACGGAGGAAATGGGGGAGGAACACCACCCGCTCATGGGGCCTAGGGGTGGGGATGAGCTGCCCCTTTTCGGGGAACCGGTACGCGATGTCGTTAGACAGGTATCCGGCCTTCCTCAGCTTTTTGATATGTCCCTCCGTGACGGAGGAGACCATCCACTTGCCTCCCGCTCCGGACATGGCTGGAGAAGGTTGAGGTGAGGAGTGCAGACTTGGGCGCTGGATCTCGAGTGCTCAAGAATGGATAGGCGAAGGAGGAAGAGGGCGTAGGTGAAAAGGTGGATCCTTATCCCCTTATATGGGTGGACGCAACTACATGTCCCCACCAGCCTGGTAAAACTCGCTTATCTCCCAAGCGCCGTAATCAAAGGAGCGGTTGGGTTACCCACGCCCGTATTGATGAGAATCCCAGAATAAGGGGACACGATCTCTGCTTTAACAAGACATGCCAAGGAAACCGCCTCGCATAACGCGCTGAGATGGGACAGTAAAACGGTTCGAATAAAAGCTTGGCCGTGGTGTGATGTCACACTACGGAGTGCGTCAGCAGATTAGATTTGTGTAAATATTATTCTCTCTATGGCGATATGTGGAAACTTATTTTGCAGAGCCGGACACTACCTTTGTGTTCAAAATCTTCTATGAAGTACTTGGAGGAGGAACCCGCCTTGCAATGCCGAAGACAATTTGCGCGCCAGACTCGTCGTCATTGAAGCCTGGTTCAGGGGCTACTGAGGGAGTCCTGGATTAGGGGGTGTCCGGATGGCCGGACTATACCTTCAGCTGGACTCCAGGACTATGAAGATACAAGATTGAAGACTTCGTCCCGTGTCCAGAAGGGACTTTCCTTGGCGTGGAAGGCAAGCTTGGCGATACGGATATTCAGATCTCCTACCATTGTAACCAACTCTATGTAACCCTAACCCTATCCGGTGTCTATATAAACCGGAGGGTTTTAGCCCGTAGGACAACATACACGTCAACAATCATACTATAGGCTAGCTTCTAGGGTTTAGCCTCTCTGATCTCGTGGTAGATCTACTCTTGTAATACCCATACCATCAATATTAATCATGCAGGACATAGGGTTTTACCTCCATCGAGAGGGCCCGAACCTGGGTAAAACATCGTGTCCCCTGCCTCCTGTTACCATCCGGCCTAGACACACAGTTCGGGACCCCCTACCCGAGATCCGCCGGTTTTGACACCGACAATCCTTATCATCAAGACGATAGCACTTGTACTTGGGTTGACTCTTGGCAATCCCAATCTTCACCTTCTTCACCATAGCATCAAGAAGTTGAGCCTCGTGAATCTGATCTTCCAAAGTAGGAGAGACTTGGAGGTTGGTGAGAAAACCTTGAGGAACAACTTGCAGACTGAGTTTGCGGAAAGCTTCACAAAGCTCAGGTTGGTAAGGCTTGAGAATCAAACTATTGCAGTAAGCCTTCCTGCTCAATGCGTCAACAATTACATTGGCCTTGCCTGGAGTATATTCGATGCTCGGATTATACTCTTGAATCATTTCGACCCAACGAGTCTGCCTGAAGTTGAGATTAGGCTGAGTGAAGATGTACTTGAGACTCTTGTGGTTAGTGAAGATGTCCGCTTTTCTTCCCAATAAGAGATGTCTCCAAGTCAAAAGAGCATGCACAACTGTCTCCAATTCGAGGTCATGAGTGGGGTAGTTCTTTTCATTGGGCTTCAACTGGCGAGAGGTATAGGCCACAACTTTCTTCTCTTGCATCAACACTGCACCAAGACCTTGAAGAGAGGCATCACAGAAGACCTCGAACGGTTTGGATTCATCAGGAGGAGACAGAACTGAAGCAGTGACTAATTTCTCTTTTAGGGTGTTGAAAGCGATGTCACATTCAGGAGACCAAACATACTTGACGTGCTTCTGGAGAAGGTTGGAAAGAGGCTTCGCGATCTTTGAAAAGTTCTCAACGAACCTTCGACAATAGCTTGCGGAGACCAAGGAAGCTGTGAAGTTGCTTCACGTTCTGAGGTGGTTCCCAATTCACAATTGCAGACACCTTCTCAGGATTCACAGCAATGCCCTTGGCAGAAATGATATGCCCAAGGTAGAGAACCTCATCGAGCCAAAACTCGCACTTTGAAAACTTGGCATAGAACTGATGTTCTCTGAGCTTATCCAGCACCAAACGCAAGTGCTTGGCATGATCCTCCTTGTTCTTGGAAAAGACCAAAATGTCATCGAGGTAGACTAAGACGAAGTCATCTGTGTAGGGGTTGAAGATGAAGTTCATCATGCGAGAGAAAGTCCGAGGAGCGTTGACGAGGCCAAAAGACATGACAGTGTATTCATATGAACCATAGCTTGTTCTGAATGATGTCTTGGGGATATCTTGCTCACGAATTCAAATCTGGTGATAGCCCATACGGAGATCAAGCTTGGAGAATACTTGAGCACCTTTGAGTTGTTCAAACAGCTCATTGATGTTGGCAAGTGGGTACTTGGTCTTATTAGTCTTCTTGTCCAATGGACGGTAGACGACACAAAGTCAGTCCGTTCCATCCTTCTTCTTCACAAAAAGAACTCCACAACCCCACGGAGAAGAACTAGGTCGGATGAGACCCATTCGCTCTTGAATATCGAGTTGTTTCTTCAGCTCCTTCAACTCTTCAGGTCCAAGCTTGTAAGGACGTTTGCAAACAGGTTCCGTGCCAGGCTCAAGCTCGATGACAAATTCAACTGGCCGGTGCGGAGGCATTCCTGGAAGCTCTTCTGGAAAGACATCTTGATATTCGCAAACGACCGGAATTTGAGAGATGGCATCCAGTTCACCCTTCTCATTGAGAGAAAATAGACGGATGGTATCGTCATTAGCGGCAAAGACAATTACATCCTCAAACGAATGAGTCAATTGAATCTGCCTGGCAACACAATCAAGCTGAGCCTTGTGCTTAGAAAGCCAGTCCATTCCAAGAATAAGATCAATATCTGAGTTACCAAGGACCATTGGAGAAGCCAAAAACTTGAAATCGCCCATCATGATAGAAACATCCGAGACTATTGAAGTAGCCCTCATAGACATAGCCGGAGAAACAACTCCCATTGGTTTAACCAACATTTGCGAAACGAAGTCATGCTTGGAAACAAATGATCTTGACATGAAACAATGCGATGCACCAGTGTCAACAAGAACTTTTGCAGGAGTAGAGTTAACTGGAAAGTTACCCATAATCACATCTGACGAGTCCTCTGCCTGAGCTGCGTTCAACAAGTTGACCTTGGCGTTCTTGGGGTTATGCTTGACCACTGCGGTACTTGCATATCTCACAGGGGGAGGAGGAGGAGGAAGACGCCTTTGATTGAAGCATTTGTTGGCATAGTGACCCTTCTGTTGGCACTTGTTGCACGTGACCTCTGAAAGAGGACGGTGATACGGAGCACTTGATCTTGGAGCTTGAGACGAAGTCTTGTTCTGAAAGCCAGGGTTGGGTGGGTGGGAAGATCCACTGCCACCTTTGCTCTTCTGCTGATAAGGCTGACGGAACAGAGGAGGAGGTAGCGAATACTTTTGCTGCTTAGCCACTTGAGTTGAGGAAGAAGGAGTTGCATCTCTGACTCGCTTCTTGGAAGCATCGCACTTCAGTTGGGCAGCCTCTTGCTTCATTGCCATATTGTAGAACTCATCGTACTTCTTGGGCTCAAAGAGGACAAGAGCTAGCTGGAGTTCTTCTCTGAGACCACCCCTGAACTGATATATCATGCTCTTCTCGTCAGGGACGTCTTGCTTAGCAAAACGGGCGAGCTTCTGAAACATGATGTTGTACTGGTAAATAGACATAGTGCCTTGCTTCAAGTTGCGGAATTCCTCACGCTTGCTCTCAACCACACTCTGAGGAATGTGATGAGCTTTGAAGTCTTGACGGAATTCATCCCAGGTAATCACACGGCCTCCTCTGGAATCTTTGTACTGCTGAAACCATTCTGCAGCTTGGTCTTTGAGTTGGAAGGAGGCAAACTTGACAAAGTCCTCAGGCCTGACGCTACTGCACTCGAAATGCTTGCATATGTCCACGAGCCAATCATCAGCGTTTGTTGCCTCAACACAATTGCTGAAGGTCTTTGCCTGATTAGCGAGGAACTGGTTGAGTGTAGCAAACTAATTCTGATTGTTGCCATGGCCCTGGTTGCGCTCTTGCAGAATTTGCATGATCAGCTGCGTGTTTGCATTGGTAGCGGCCATCATAGCTTGCCATGCCCCGGAGGTGGAGGTGGTAGTGGTGGATCCTGATTCTGATTCTGAATGTTGCCCTTAGCAGGAGCCATCCTGAAGAGGGTGACATCCGTTAGCATATTCACAGACAAATATTGAAGCTGAATCAAACGGGTTGAAATTGCAACATATAGTCTTCACATCCGAAGAAAATGAACGAATGCATTCCAATTGAAATGGTCACATTTCCATAAATTGAGAAGCCACTAGAAAGAGGTAGAAGAATAAAACAACAAGGTACGGACAAGAGCAAATACTTGGTGAGGATTACCCAATCCCAAACCAAATATCCGCAGAAGAAGAACTAGAGATACAAGAATTCCCACCTATGAAACTCCTGAACCTTTCCGGTTATGCAATCAGGTGTTGGGGATACAGGGGAAGCATAATATCTCAACCAAAGCTAGCAAATCGTACATCCAGCTGTATCCATCCTTCAACACATAACCGAGAAAAACTTCGGAAATCATTTACCTCAACCTTTGAAAAGCATCCATTATACAAGTTATGGCAATACTCCCGAACTCCCGCCCCAGTACTGGGTGGCGTCGAGGTTATCTCACCAACAACTGCATAAAAGAGATTTTCGATGTCGGCGAAACTCAGGTACTCCAGAATCTCAACGATAAAATTGTGATGACAACACCTCGGAGCTCAACTCCCCAGGACACTGCCACAACCCCTAAATGATAGGAGGCACCGAGAACAATGTTCTCGTCACAAAACCATCGGAATGATTCCAAGATACCCGCGTGATCCTAGAAATTTTTTTAGTGAAATTTGAGAAGAGAAGAGTCAAAACTCTACGTCAGGATGCCTCACCAGAGCGATGAAGGGACTGGGGAGTAAAAAGAATTCCTAACTCTCTGATATTTAATTCCTAAATGACTCAAAACATTTTTCTAGACTCAACAACGCCAACGATTCGATCAAGCAGGGGGCTCCTAAGGTCGGGGAAGGCTCTGATAACCAACTTGTAACGCCCTCGATGCGGCTATATCTCCTACGTGTTGAAGCACAACTTTGAGGCATAACCGCATTGAAATCAATGTCGCAAGTGAGAATCTTCGCAAACAACCCATGTACATAATTAAAGGGAAAAGATACATAGTTGGCTTATAATCGCCACGTCACACAAATACATAAATAAGTCATTACATTCATCCAATACACTCATGGTCCGACTACGGTACCAAAATAAAGATCAACCCCCAAATGCGACACGGTCCCCGATCGCCCCAACTGGGCACCACTACTGATCATCTGGGAAAGACACATAGTAACGGCGAGAGTCTTCATCGAACTCCCACTTGAGCTCAAGCGCATCGTCTGGAGTGGTATCATCGATCCCTGCATCTGGTTTGGAAGGAAATCTGTGAGTCACGGGGACTCAGCAATCTCGCACCCTCGCGATCAAGACTATTTAAGCTTATAGGTAAGGCAAAGGTATGAGGTGGAGCTGCAGCAAGCGACTAGCATATTTGGTGGCTAACATAAGCAAAAGAGAGCGAGAAGAGAAGGCAAAAGCACGGTCGAACAACTATGATCAAGAAGTGATCCTAGAACAACCTACGTCAAACATTAGTCCAACACCGTGTTCACTTCCCGGACTCCGCTGAGAAGAGACCATCACGGCTACACACGCGGTTGGTGCACTTTAATTAAGTTAAGTTTCAGGTTTCTACAACCGGACATTAACAATTTCCCATCTGCCCATAACCGTGGGCACGGCTTTCGAAAGTTCAAAACCCTGCAGAGGAGTCCCAACTTAGCCCATCACAAGCTCTCACGGTCAACGAAGGATATTCCTTCTCCCAAGACAATCCGATCAAACTCGGCATCCCGGTTACAAGACATCCTCGACAATGGTAAAACAAGTCCAGCAAGACCACCCGTTGTGCCGACAAATCCCGATAGGAGCTGCACATATCTCGTTCTCAGGGCACACCGGATAAGCTAAGCGTACGGGAGCCAACGTAACCCAAGTTGCCAAGGGACGGCCCCGCACGGTGCTCTGGGTTGGACCAACACTTAGAGAAGCACTGGCCCGGGGGTTTAAAATAAAGATGACCCTTGAGTCTGCAAAACCCAAGGGAAAAGGCTAGGTGGCGAATGGTAAAACCAAGGTCGGGCCTTGCTGGAGGAGTTTTATTCAAGGCGAACTGTCAAGGGGTTCCCATTATAACCCAACCGTGTAAGGAACGCAAAATCCAGGAACATAACACCGATATGACGGAAACTAGGGCGGCAAGAGTGCAACAAAACACTAGGCATAAGGGCGAGCCTTCCACCCTTTACCAAGTATATAGGTGCATTAAGATAAACAAGATAATATGGTGATGTCCTAACAATAAACAATGTTCCAACAAGGAACGATCTCCAATCTTCACCTGCAACTAGCAACGCTATAAGAGGGGCTGAGCAAAGCGGTAACATAGCCAAACAATGATTTGCTAGGACAAGGTGGGTTAGAGGTTTGACATGGCAATATGGGAGGCATGATAAGCATGTGGTAGGCATCGTAGCATAGGCATAGCAAAAGAGCGAGCATCTAGCAAGCAAAGATGGAAGTGATTTCGAGGGTATGGTCATCTTGCCTGCAAGGTACTCAGAGTTGCCTTGATCCTCGTAAGCGAACTCAACAGGCTCCTCGTTCACGAACTCGTCTCCCGGCTCTACCCAAACAAGAACAACAAGCAAAAGGAGCACAATCAACCACGTGCAATGCTCAAGCAACATGATGCAAACATGGTATGATATGCGGGATGCGATATGTGATGCATAGGCATGGTTTGGAAAGGAATGATTGAACCTGGACTCAACTTGGAAATCCAAGAGTTCCACTGGAAAGGTGAGGTGATTTCGGTTGAAATCGATATAAAGATCACCGGAATTGGATGCATGGTTTGGAAATGGCAAGCAAAACAAATATGGCGCCGGTCTGCGATAATCAGCAAGTAGCCAACTAAATGCATCAAGATAAATATACTAGAGCACTCACATATGACAACAAAATACATGGCAGGGATCCACTCATGATGCTTGACAAAAGATGAACACTGAGCTACGGCTAATTCATCCATTAACAGGTTCAAACAAGCATGGCAAAAATGCAAATGATAACAGGTTTCAGACTTAGTGAAATTAACACAAGTCTGGAATTTATAATCAGGATGCAATCTTTAGAACATGAAAACTACATGCTACAGGAACTTAACATGGCAAAGCAAGGCATGGAGTGAAACTACTCTAAGCACTTAATAAAAATCCCTTAGTGACCTTGAGCCAAAAAGGATCAGAAAATACATTTGCAAGCATGTGAACATGGCAAAAAAACATAAACAGATTCAGACTTAGTGAAAAACGGGAGCATGCAAAACAGTTAACGAGTAGACATGTTTATGAGCTCGATGCACTCACTACAGAGCATGGCATGACAAACTAAGCATACACCCGTCAAGAAGACATAGCATAGAAGCTAGACATGGCAAGAACAACAATATAGCATGCACGGATCAATAGCAACATCCTCGGCAAAATTGCTAAACATGTCAACAATCTGCCAGGATCATTTTATAGCAAAAGTAGAGCTCGATTGACTCAAGCTAGGGTGCTCCATAATTGTAAACAAAGACATTTATGGATATAGCACCACAATTTTAACAAAACATCCTTACTAATCATCCTCAAAAGAGGCACAGATCACTAGTAAACAACATGAACATATGACATAAAAGCAAAAACAGGACAAGGACTTAGTGAAATACTAAGTCCCTGAAATCAGCATCAATGATTACACTACATTGCATGTTTGTGCTAGTCACCACAAATATCAAAAAAAATACATGGAATACACCCCTGTAAATATGGCATGACATTTAACAAAACACATGTAGAGCTCAGGATCATAGAATGCACACATTAATCATGGCAAAAATGACAAAAGGCCATTTGCTGAAACAGATCTGCAACTTTCCTCACATAGCCCTCTTCCAACAGCATTTCGGGCATCAAGATGAGCTCAAATGAAAATTATGCAATGAGATGAAATGATCTACTCGTCGAGACGAACATTTTGATATGCTACATGCATGAATCAGAGCTACGGATGCAGAGTTACAACATGATGAAGATGGCATAAAATTTATCAGGAAAAAAGACTTAGACGAAAATCACCTCCGAAACTGGATCTAGGGTTTTGGGGCACACGGATCGAGGTGCCGGCACGAGCTCGCCGGGGAACCGGCCGGAGCAGCGGGGAAGGCGGCGGCCGGGCTCGGGGTCGCCGGATCCGTGATGGGCGGCGGCGGAGGCGACCCGCGGCGCGTCGCCGGAGGCACAGCGACGACGACGGGGCTCCCGCGGGGCGGCGAGGCACTCGCGGGCGGCGACGTGCAGGCGCAAGGTGGCGGAGGGATCTGACGGGCGCGGGCGGCGTAGGTGGCCGGCGACGGAGGAGAAGGCGGCGCACCTTGGGAGGAGAAAGGCGGCGGGGTCGCGATGCCTCTGGCCCGGTGGGCGGCTCGGGCGGGCCTCCCGCGGGCTCGCCGGGCCGCGCGGTGGAGTGGCGGCGATGTGGGCGCGCGGGCGCCACATGGCGTCACGGGAGTGGGTGGCGGCGGTGTCCGGCAGGATCGGACAATGTCCGGCCGCGCAGAGGGAGATAGAGCTAGGTTAGGGTTGGAAATGACCCAAAATTTCGGGGGAGTGTCTACATTTATAGGTAGGAGGAGCTAGGAAGCTCCAAATGAGGTGCGGTTTGCGGCCATGCGATCGTGATCGAACGCTCTAGATGATAGAAGGGGTTTTGGTGGGTTTTGGGCTAGTTTGGAAAGGTGTTTGGCTGCAACACACACGAGGCCTTTTCGGTCCGTCGGTTAACCGTTGGAGTATCAAACGAAGTCCAAATGGCACGAAGCTTGACAGGCGGTCTACTGGTAGTAAACCAAGGCCCCATGACAATACTCGGTCCAAACTGGAAATGTTTAACACCCGCACACGAAAAGAGGTAGAAAGGACCACCGGAGGACATAGGAGCGCTGGAATGCAAAACGGACAACGGGGAAAATGCTCGGATGCATGAGATGAACACGTATGCAAATGCAATGCACATGATGACATGATATGAAATACATGAAAAAGACAACAACACACGGAGACAAAAACCCAACAACGAGGAATAAAATAACTTAGTGCTAGAAACGGCAAGAGTTGGAGTACAGATAAGGTAAATTACATCCGGGGTGTTACAAAAGCTCACAAGTATGGCCAAGAAAATTTAAATTTTCAGCACAATCATCTAGCCTTTCTTGCAACAATTTAGTTTCTAAGTACTTATGCCTCTTGCAATATCTATCTTCCCTATTTGGTGTGTACTTACAAACCCAATGCACTCCACAAAAATTGACATGTTTATAGGAGACATTTTCATCATAACTAGTGCAATCATCATTAGTACCATGGATATTCAAGGAGTTCATAATAACATCATTGCAATCTTGCTCATCATTCAAAGATTTAGTGCCAAACATTTTAATGCATTGTTTTTCTAACACTTTGGCACAATTTTCTTTTCCATCATACTCACGAAAGATATTAAAAAGATGAAGCGTATGAGGCAAACTTAATTCATTTTTTTTGTAATTTTCTTTCTATAAACTAAAATAGTGATAAAACAAGAAACTAAAAGACTCGATTGCAAGATCTAAAGATATACCTTCAAGCACTAACCTCCCCGGCAATGGCGCCAGAAAATAACTTGATGTCTACTACACAACCTTCTTCTTGTAGACGTTGTTGGGCCTCCAAGTGCAGAGGTTTGTAGGACAGTAGAAAATTTCCCTCAAGTGGATGACCTAAGGTTTATCAATCTGTAGGAGGCGTAGGATGAAGATGGTCTCTCTCAAGCAACCCTGCAACCAAATAACGGAGAGTCTCTTGTGTCCCCAACACACCCAATACAATGGTAAATTGTATAGGTGCACTAGTTCGGCGAAGAGATGGTGATACAAGTGGTATATGGATGGTAGATAAAGGTTTTTGTAATCTGAAAATATAAAAACAGCAAGGTAACTAATGATAAAAATGAGCTCAAACGGTATTGCAATGCGTTGAAACAAGGCCTAGGGTTCATACTTTCACTAGTGCAAGTTCCCTCAACAATAACAACATAATTGGATCATATAACTATCCCTCAACATGCAACAAAGAGTCACTCCAAAGTCACTAATAGCGGAGTACAAATGAAGAGATTATGGTAGGGTACGAAACCACCTCAAAGTTATTCTTTCCAATCAATCCGTTGGGCTATTCCTATAAGTGTCACAAACAGCCCTAGAGTTCGTACTAGAATAACACCTTAAGACACAAATCAACCAAAACCCTAATGTCACCTAGATACTCCAATGTCACCTCAAGTATCCGTGGGTATGATTATACGATATGCATCACACAATCTCAGATTCATTTATTCAACCAACACATAGAACCTCAAAGAGTGCCCCAAAGTTTCTACTGGAGAATCACGACGAAAACGAGTGCCAACCCCTATGCATAGGTTCATGGGCGGAACCCGCAAGTTGATCACCAAAACATACATCAAGTGAATCACGTGATATCTCATTGTCACCACAGATACGCACGGCAAGACATACATCAAGTGTTATCAAATCTTTAAAGACTCAATCCGATAGGATAACTTCAAAGGGAAAACTCAATCCATTACAAGAGAGTAGAGGGGGAGAAGAAACATAAGATCCAACTATAATAGCAAAGCTTGCGATACATCAAGATCGTGCCAAATCAAGAACACGAGAGAGAGAGAGAGAGAGATCAAACACATACCTACTGGTACATACCCTCAGCCCCGAGGGAGAACTACTCCCTCCTCATCATGGAGAGCGCCGGGATGATGAAGATGGCCACCGGAGAGGGATTCCCCCCCCCCCTCCGGCAGGGTGCTGGAACGGGTCTAGATTGGTTTTCGGTGGCTACGGAGGCTTCTGGCGGCGGAACTCCCGATCTATTGTGTTCCCCGATCGTTTTAGGGTATATGGAGATATATAGGCAGAAGAAGTACGTCAGGGGAGCCACGAGCGGCCCACGAGGGTGGAGGGCGCGCCCGGGGGGTGGGCGCGCCCCCTACCTCATGGCTTCCTCGAGGCTTCCTTGACGTGTACTCCAAGTCTCCCGGGTTGCTTTCCTTCCAAAAATAAGTTCCGTGAAGTTTCAGGTCAATTGGACTCCGTTTGATTTTCCTTTTCTGCGATACTCTAAAACAAGGAAAAACAGAAACTGGCACTTGGCTCTGGGTTAATAGGTTAGTCCCAAAAATAATATAAAAGTGTATAATAAAGCCCATAAACATCCAAAACAGAAAATATAATAGCATGGAGCAATCAAAAATTATAGATACGTTGGAGATGTATCAAGAACCTCCTCAAAATGTCAAGCAGCTCCGCAGTTTTCTTGGGCTTGCAAGCTATTGTCGAAGATTCGTTGAGAATTTCTCTAACATTGCAAAGCCTCTTTCGAACATCCTCTAGAAGCATGTCAACTATGTTTGGATGCCTGAATGTGACGTTTCTTTCAACACCCTCAAAGAGAAGCTGGTTACAGCTCCTGTCTTGACTCCTCCTGACGAATCCAAGCCATTCGAAGTTTTCTGTGATGCTTCCTTGCAAGGTCTCGGCGCTATGTTAATGCAAGAGAAGAAAGTTGTGGCTTATACCTCTCGCCAGTTGAAGCCCAATGAAAGGAACTACCCCACTCACGATCTTGAGTTGGCGGCAGTTGTCCATGCATTATTAACGTGGAGACATCTCTTGTTGGGAAGGAAAGTGGAAATTTTCACAGATCATAAGAGCCTCAAGTACATCTTCACTCAACCCAACCTCAACCTCAGACAGACTCGATGGGTCGAAATGATTCAAGAATACAATATGAGTATTGAATATACTCCGGGCAAGGCCAATGTGATTGTAGATGCCTTGAGCAGGCAGGCTTATTGCAACAGCTTAATTCTCAAGCCCTTCCAATCGGACCTTTGTGAAGCTTTCCGCAAACTGAACCTCCAAGTTGTTCCTCCAGGCTTTCGAAGATCAAATTCGTGAGGCACAACTCCTGGATACCATGGTGAAGAAGGTGAAACATGGGATTGCCAAGAGCCAACCCAAATACAAGTGCTATCACATTGATGACAAAGACACTCTATTCTTCAAGGACCGGACTGTGGTTCCTAAAGGTGATCTAAGGAAAGTCATTATGAACGAGGCGCACAGTTCCCTTTTATCCATTCATCCTAGAAGTACGAAGATGTACCATGACCTCAAGCAGTCGTATTGGTGGACTCGAATGAAGCAAGAAATTGCTCAATTCGTGAATGAATGTGATGTCTGCAGAAGGGTGAAAGCAGAACACCAACGACCAGCTAGTCTCCTCCAACCTCTTGCTATTATAGAATGGAAGTTTGGCCATATCGATATGGACTTCATTACTGGATTTCCCAAGTCCAAGTGTGGAAATGATGCTATCTTCGTTGTCATTGACAAGCTTACAAAAGTGGCTCATTTCCTTCCAATCAAAGAATCTAACACAGCAGCTCAGTTGGCAGAGCTATACACCTCTATGATTGTCTCCTTGCACGGTATTCCACAATTTATATCTTCAGATCGTGGAAGCATTTTCACCTCCAAGTTCTGGACTCCTTCCAGAAGGCTATGGGCACCAACATTCGCTTCAGCACAGCATGCCATCCTCAAACTAGTGGCCAAGTCGAGCGAGTCAATCAAATACTTGAAGATATGCTCATGGCTTGTATCATTTCCTTCGGTATGAAGTGGGAGGATTGTCTTCCTTATGCCGAATTCTCCTACAACAACAGCTTCCAAGCGAGTTCGGGAAAGGCCCCATTCGAAACTCTCTGTGGCAGAAAGTGTCGTACTCCTCTCAATTGGCCAGAGACTCGTGAACGCCAACTTCTTGGTAATGACTTAATCACAGAAGCTGAAGAAATTTGTAAAGTTATCTGTGAAAATCTCAAAGCCGCACAATCGCGCCAGAAGAGTTACTATGATAGCAAGCACCGTGACTTGGCTTTTGAGATCGGAGACCATGTCTACCTCCGCATCTCTCCAATGAAAGGTACTCGTCACTTCGGTACCAAAGGGAAGCTTGCTCCTAGATACGTGGGTCCTTTCAAGATCATTGGGAAAAGAGGCGACCTCGCCTATCAACCTGAGCTTCCGTCCAACTTCGCAAATGTGCACGATGTGTTTCATGTGTCACAGCTTCGCAAGTGCTTCAAGACTCTTGAGCACACTATCAACTTCGAAGAGATTGATCTCCAAGAAGATCTGTCTTATCATGAGCATCCCGTTGCTATTCTTGAAGAAACCGAGCGCAAGACTCGCAACAAGTCAATCACATTCCTAAAAGTGAAGTGGTCACACCATTCCGACCGAGAAGCCACCTGGGAGCGTGAGGATCACCACCGTTCCGAATATCTGGAGTTCTTTCAGTCCTAGATCTCGGGGCGAGATCCTTTTGTAGTGGTGGAGTGTTGTAACACCCTGGATGTAACTTGCCATATTTGTAACTCCAACTCTTGCCATTTTCGGCTTTAAGTTATGAGATTTCCCTTCGTGGTTGGGTTTTGTCTTTTGTTTGGCTTTTTGTTCATGTCATGCATTTCATATCATTTCATCATGTGCATCGCATTTGCATTCATGTTTGTCTCATGCATGCGAGCACTTTCCCCGTTGTCCGTTTCGCAATCCGACACTCCCACATGCACCCGGCGCACCCCTCTTGTCTCTTTTCGTGAGCGAGAGTAAAATGTTCTCAGAGTGGGCCGAGATTTGTCACGTAGCCTTGGTACACCACCGGTATACTTCCCGTCAAATTTCGTTCCATTTGGAGGCCGTTTGATGCTCCGACGGTTAACCGGGTGATCGCAAAAGCCCCTTGTGTGTTGCAGCCCAACAACCCTTCACAACAGCCCAATAACCCATCTAAACCACCTCCATGTCCTCCGTCGTCGGATCACGATCGTGTGGGTGAAAACCGCACCTCATTTGGACACTCCTATCTCCATCTACCTATAAATATGCCTCCCCCGTCCAAATCCGCAGTCCAAACCCTAGCTCCACCCTCCACCGCGCCGCCGGACGTGTCTGCTCCGACCGGATGCATCCGCCTCCGCCCCCAGCGAACCACGAGCCGCCACGTGTCTTGCACGCCGCCCACCTCCGCCGCCAGCCCGCAGGCCCAGATCCGGCCCTCCCAGCCCGCGCGCCGCCGCCACCGCTTCGCCGCCCGCGCCCCCGCGCACCTCGCCTGCCGTCGCCTCGCCTCCGTCCGGGCGCCGCCACCGCAAGAACGCCTAGCCGGCCACTGCCAGGCATCTCCGCCGCCCGACCACGCCATTAGCCCTCCCCTTCACCGGCGCCACACCCCTCCATCACCGGACGCACCCCGCCGGCGCCGCCGCCTCGCCCGTCACCGGAACATCGCCGGATCCGCCGCCCCCGGATCGGGAAGAGATCCACCAAGAAGCCATCCAAACAACATTCGGATCCGCTCCATCCCGCACCGTCCCATCCACTTTCCCTCGAGGTCAAAATATTTTCTATGTCCTTGAACTCTAACATTATGATGCTCTGTTCAACATGCTATATCTCGGTGACCGTGGCTCCAAATCATGCATATGATATGTCAAATTGTTCGTCTCATTGAGCTTTTCATGTTAGAAGCATTTCCATGCATGTTACTGTCTATTGTGATGTCATTTTCATTGATGCAGGAGTGCTATAAAATGTTAGCTGCTGGTACTTATCAAATCATGATGATTTGTCATTTTTGTTGCATTTGATGTGTGCATCATATGAGCATGAGGTCTACATGTTTTTTGAACTACAACATGCCATCTTTATAGTGGGCAAGCCTTGTATTTTTGTGATCTATGTGGTGACTAAAACAAGCATGCAAACTAGGCTTCGTGATGTTGCTGTTATCAAGGACTTAGGATTTTGCTAAGTCTTTTCCCTGCCGTTATTTTGATGCCATGTAAACTTGATGCTACATTGAGATCCATGCTTATTTTGGGATACTTCAGTAAGGATGTATTGAACATTTGGTTATGCTCTATCCATTCATGCCCCTGTTTGCAATTATGGTGTGCTCTAGCATGTCATTTTCTTGCTCTACTTTTGCTGTAGCATGTTGTCTGCTTGCTCTAAACTTTGCTTCCTGATGTTATTTTTGACATGTTAGTATTTTCACCAAGTCTGTGAAGCTGATATCTTTTGCACTTTTGCCATGCTTGTTTGAACCTGCTCTTGTGTGATTTTGCCGTAGCTCAGTGTTTATGTTTTGTCAAGAATCTCTTTTACATCACTACCATATGCTTTGTTGTTATGTTGGAGTGCAGTAGCTTAGTTCTTGTTGCATTCTAAGTGGCATCATGCTGTTAATCGCAGATATGCGTCATTCTTGTGATGCTTGCCATTTGCAAATCGTGCATCCGTTTCTGGTGATCTTTATATCGGTTTCAACCGAAATCATCTCATCTTTCCAGCGGAATACTTGGTTTGCCAAGTTGATGCCTTGATCTTTCTTTCCCTTCCTAAGCACGCATATGCATTGCATATCATGTCTTGCATATCATGCCATGTATTGCATCATGTTGCTTGTGCATTGCACCGTGATTGATTGTTGTTCCATTGCTTGTGTTCTTGCCTTGGGTAAAGCTGGGAGACAAGTACGTGACCAAGGAACCTGTTGAGTACGCTAACAAGGATCAAGCTTTCGACAACTCTAAGAACTTTGCAGGCAAGATGACCATACCCTCGAAATCACTTTTATCTTTGTTTTGCTAGTTGTTCGTACAATCGCTATGTCGCACTACCTACCACTTGCTATATCATGCCTCCCATATTGCCATGTCAAGCCTCTAACCCACCTTCCTAGCAAACCGTTGTTTGGCTATGTTACCGCTTTTGCTCAGCCCCTCTTATAGCGTTGCTAGTCGCAGGTGAAGTTGAAGTTTGTTCCATGTTGGAACATGGATACTATTACTCCACACATCGACTGCTATCCAGCATGCATCTAGAATATTAAGTTCATAAGAACAGAGCAACGCTTTAAGCAAGATGACATGATGTAGAGGGATAAACTCATGCAATATGATGAAAACCCCATCTTGTTATCCTCGATGGCAGCAATACAATACGTGCCTTGTTGCCCCTACTGTCATTGGGAAAGGACACCGCAAGATTGAACCCAAAGCTAAGCACTTCTCCCATTGCAAGAAAGATCAATCTAGTAGGCCAAACCAAACTGATAATTCTAAGAGACTTGAAAAGATAACCAATCATACATAAAATAATTCAGAGAAGATTCAAATATTGTTCATAGATAAACTTGATCATAAACCCACAATTCATTGATCTCAACAAACACACCGCAAAAGAAGTTTACATCGAATAGATCTCCACAAGAGAGGGGGAGAACTTTGTATTGAGATCCAAAAAGAGAGAAGAAGCCATCCAGATAATAACTATGGACCCGTAGGTCTGAGGTAAACTACTCACACTTCATCGGAGAGGCTATGGTGTTGATGTAGAAGCCCTCCGTGATCGATGCCCCCTCCGGCGAAGCTCTGAAACAGGCCCCAAGATGGGATCTCATGGATACAGAAAGTTACGGCGGTGGAATTAGGGTTTTGGCTCCGTATCTGGTAGTTTGGGGGTACGTAGGTATATATAGGAGGAAGGAGTACGTCGGTGGAGCAACAGGGGGCCCACGAGGGTGGAGGGCACGCCTGGGGGGGTAGGCGTGCCCCCTACCTCGTGGCCTCCTGGTTGATGTCTTGACGTAGGGTCCAAGTCCTGTGGATCATGTTCGTTCCGAAAATCACATTCCCAAAGGTTTCATTCCATTTGGACTCTGTTTGATATTCTTTTTCTGCGAAACCCTAAAATAGGCAAAAACAACAATTCTGGGATGGGCCTCCGGTTAATAGGTTAGTCCCAAAAATAATATAAAAGTGTATAATAAAGCCCAATAATGTCCAAAACAGAATATAATATAGCATGGAACAATCAAAAATTATAGATACGTTGGAGACGTATCAAGCATCCCCAAGCTTAATTCCTGCTCGTCCTCGAGTACGTAAATGATAAAAACAGAATTTTTGATGTGGAATGCTACTAGGCATAATTTCAATGTAATTCTCTTAATTGTGGTATGAATATTCAGATCCGAAAGATTCAAGACAAAAGTTTAATATTGACATAGTAATAATAATACTTCAAGCATACTAACTAAGCAATTATGTCTCTTCAAAATAACATGGCCAAAGAAGGTTATCCCTACAAAATCATATAGTCTGGCTATGCTCCATCTTCACCACACAAAGTATTCAAATCATGCACAACCCCGATGACAAGCCAAGCAATTGTTTCAAAGTTTTAATGTTCTCAAACCTTTTCAATCTTCACGCAATACATGAGCGTGAGCCATCACTAGTAGAAAAAGGGTCAAACGTGAAGCACATTAGTGTCGGTTTGATTTTGGCCCGGTACTAATGGTACCATTAGTGCCGGTTCGAACGGATTTGCATTAATGCCGGTTCGTGTTGAACCTTTAGTACCGGTTCGTGGCACGAACCGGTACTAAAGGGGTGGTGGCAGGCTGGCGTCAGGCCGGGGCCCCACGATCACCTTTAGTACCGGTTCATTGCACGAACCGGTACTAAAGGTCTAACCTTTAGTACCGGTTCGTGCCATGAACCGGTACTAAAGGGGTCTGACCTATAGTACCGGTTGGAGACACAAACCGGGACTATAGGGCAATTTTCAAACTTGAAAAAATCATAACTAAATCATCCTAATTCAGAAAAATACATATAATATATCAAAATTTGCAGAACAAAAACCAGTTTTCCGTTTCGACAATTTTTTAAAATTACAAAATTCCAAAGGGAAAATAGAGTTTTTGGGCGTTTTAGACGTTTTTTGGACGTTTTTAGCGTTTAGTGCTAGGGTTTAGATTTCAGCGTTTAGGGTTAGGTTTTATGGTCTAAACCCTTAGTTTTTACTGTTTAGCATAGAGTTTCCGACGTTTTAAGTCCCGGGTTTAGGGTTTAGGACAATTTTTGAAATGACAAATTGTAAAAGGAAAAAAAGATATGCTCTAACTTATGTTTTTTTGAATTTTGGTTAAATCTTGTCAAACCGGTCAAACAACTGATTCAAGAAATATAGAGTGTTACTAAATAATTACGCAATAATATTAGTGTTACTAAATAAGTATCTCAGTTTTTTTGAATTTTGTTCAAATCTGGTCAAACTGTGGTCAAACTGTGGTCAAACTATGGTCAAACTACTTATTCAAGAAATATTAGTGTTACTACATAATTATTCAAGAATATTAGTGTTACTAAATAATTATTTCGATTTTTTGAATTTTGGTCAAATCTGGTCAAACTATGGTCAAACTGTGGTCAAACTATGGTCAAACTTATTCAAGAAATATTAGAGTTACTAAATAATTTCTGTTTTTTTAGAATAATAGTTTCAAACTCAAACGGTGAAATGTGTGACTTCATGCTCAAGCTAAACTCCTGAGGGTTAATAGGATTGACATCTTACTATTGTCAGGAAAACAACAAGTGCAGACTCGGAAACGAAGGAGAATAGAACCTGAAAGTTCAGCGTGCTCATGCTGGAGTAGTGAGAGGGATGGGTGACCGGTCGGGAAGTTAGATGATTTGGAATGAGTGATCCACACTTGAGCAGTTAAGAGAGGTGATTAGAGACTAAATCATCAAATAATTCAGAAAAATAAAAAATAAAAAAAAAATAAAAAAAATTCCAAATTTTCAAAAAAAATAAAAAAAACGTACCAGGGCGCGAGCTCACGCCACGTGGTGGCACTTTAGCGCCAGTTCGTGCCGAACCGGTACTAAAGGGGGGGCCTTTAGTGCCGAAACTTTAGTGCCGGTTCCATAACCGGCACGAAAGGCCCTTACAAACCGGTTTTAAAGCTCCATTTTCTACTAGTGCATGGACATAGCACTATAGGTGGAATAGAATGGTGGTTGTGGAGAAGACAAAAAAGGAGAAGATAGTCTCACATCAACTAGGCGTATCAACGGGATATGGAGATGCCCTTCAATAGATATCAATGTCAGTGAGTAGGGATTGCCATGCAACAGATGCACTTAGAGCTATAAGTATATGAAAGCTCAACAAAAAGAAACTAAGTGGGTGTTCATCCAACTTGCTTGCTCACGAAGACCTAGGGCATTTTGAGGAAGCCCATCGTTGGAATATACAAGCCAAGTTCTATAATGAAAAATTCCCACTAGTATATGAAAGTGATAACATAGGAGACTCTCTATTATGAAGATCATGGTGCTACTTTGAAGCACAAGTGTGGAAAAGGATAGTAGTATTGCCCCCTTTTTTTGGGGCCTTCCTTTTTTTATTTGGCCTTTCTCTTTTTTTTTTTTTTGGGACAATACTCTATGAATGATGATCATCACACTTCTATTTATTTACAACTCAATGATTACAACTCGATACTAGAACAAAGTATGACTCTATATGAATGCCTCCGGTGGTGTACCGGGATAGCAATGATGCATGAGTGACTTATATGAAAGAATTATAAACGGTGGCTTTGCCACAACTAAAATTTCAACTACATGATCATGCAAAGCAATATGCAATGATGGAGCGTGTCATAGTAAACCGAACGGTGGAAAGTTGCATGGCAATATATCTCGGAATGGCTATGGAAATGCCATGATAGGTAGGTATGGTGGCTGTTTTGAGGATGGTATATGGTGGGTGTATGATACCGGCAAAAGGTACGCGGTTTTAGAGAGGCTAGCAATGGTGGAAGGGTGAGAGTGCGTATAATCCATGGAATCAACATTAGTCATAAAGAACTCACATACTTATTGCAAAAATCTATTAGTCATCGAAGAAAAGTACTACACGCATGCTCCTAGGGGGATAGATTGGTAGGAAAAGACCATCACTCGTCCCCGACCACCACTCATAAGGAAGACAATCAATAAATACATCATGCTCCGACTTCTTAACATAACGGTTCACCATACATGCATGCTACGAGAATCACAAACTTCAACACAAGCATTTCTCAAATTCACAACTACTCAACTAGCACAACTCTAATATCACCATCTCCATATCTCAAAACAATTATCAAGTTTCAAACTTCTCATAGTATTCAACACACTCATAAGAAAATTTTATTATTAATCTTAAATGCCTAAAACAATGAAAGCAAATTACCATGCTGTTTTGTAGGACTCTCAAAATAATCTAAGTGAAGCATGAGAGAACAATGGTTTCTATAAAACAAATCTCCCACCGTGCTCTAAAATATATAAGTGAAGCACTAGAGCAAAAACTATATAACTGAAAAGATATAAGTGAAGCACATAGAGTATTCTAATAATTTCCGAATCATGTGTGCCTCTTTCAAAAAGGTGTGTGCAGCAAGGATGATTGTGGTAAACTAAAAAGCAAAGACTCAAATCATACAAGACGCTCCAAGCAAAACACATATCATGTGGTAAATAAAAATATAGCTCCAAGTAAAGTTACCGATAGAAGTAGATGAAAGAGGGATGCCTTCCGGGGCATCCCCAAGCTTTGGCTTTTAGGTGTCCTTAGATTATCTTGGACATGCGCTTTGCATGCTCTCTTCTATAAAAGTAAGGCACGCGCTTTGCGTGCTCTCGAAAAAAAAATTATCTTGGGGGTGCCATGGCCATCCCCAAGCTTAGGCTCTTGCCACTCCTTGTTCCATAATCCATCAAATCTTTACCCAAAACTTGAAAACTTCACAACACAAAACTTAAAGTAGAAAATCTCGTGAGCTCTGTTAGCGAAAGAAAACAAAACACCACTTCAAGGTACTGTAATGAACTCATTCTTTCTTTATATTGGTGTTAAACCTACTGTATTCCAACTTCTCTATGGTTTATAAACTATTTTACTAGCCATAGATTCATTAAAATAAGCAAACACCACACGAAAAACAGAATCTGTCAAAAACAGAACAGTCTGTAGTAATCTGTAGCTAACGCAAGATCTGGAACCCCAAAAATTCTAAAATAAATTGATGGACATGATTAATTTATCTATTAATCATCTTCAAAAAGAATTAACTAAATAGCACTTTCCAAATAATAATGGCAGCAATTCTCGTGAGCGCTAAAGTTTTTGTTTTTTACAGAAAGATTAAAAAGACTTTCCCCAAGTCTTCCCAACGGTTCTACTTGGCACAAACACTAATTAAACACAAAAAACACAACCAAAACATAGTCTAGATAATTTATTTATTACTAAACAGGAGAAAAAAGCAAGGAATAAAAATAAAATTGGGTTGCCTCCCAACAAGCGCTATCGTTTAACGCCCTTAGCTAGGAATAAAAGCAAGGATAGATCTAAGTATTTCCATCTTTAGTTAGTAGTTCTTTAATGAGACATCTATCACCTTTAGGAGTTTCTTTCCCTTTATCAATAATCAAACTTCTAGGCACAAGATCGAAAAAATCATTAGTAGCAAATGGTTCCTTAATGATAGCAAAAAGATTAGGATGAATACTTATAGACTTGAGATCCGCAGTTTCTTTGCTAGAGGATTCACCCTTATTTTTAGGAACATACATAAGCTTGGTAATTTTAGTTGGAGGACTTGGAGTATTATTTACGGAAGAAAAAGCGGTTCCCAAGTTGGTAATGATACCCTCAAGTTTATCGATTCTAGTGGAATCATGATTTATTCTTTCATTAACTGTAGGTTCCTTCTCTTTGATATTTTTCAAAGTTACTCCTAATTTAAATCCATATTGGGTAATTTGGTTGTGGATCTTTTTATCGAAATTTTCAATTAACTCAATGGTAGCAACTTTATTTTCAATAATTTCAAGTTTTTGCATTACATGCTCCAAAGTTAACGTAGTCCCATTAACCAAAAGAGGAGGTGAGCCAAATAAATCTATCATAGCATTATAGGAATCAAAAGTGTGGCTACCCAAGAAGTTCCCTTCGGTAATGGTATCAAGGACATATCTGTGCCAAGGAATAGCACCTACATAAAAAATGCGAAGAAGAATATAAGTAGATTGCTTCCTGGTAGACGTATTTTGAGCATTGCAAATTCTATACCAAGCGTCTTTTAGGTTTTCTCCTTCCCTTTGCTTAAAATTAAGAACTTCATTTTCGGGAGACAACAGAGAAGATAGGGGACTAGCCATAATGACAAGCAAGCAATCCGACACACAGGCAAACGGGAGACGTGCAGAAAGAGGCAAACGGAGAAAGAGGGGGGGATGGAGAGAGAGGGCGAATAAAACGGCAAGGGTGAAGTGGGGGAGAGGAAAACGAGAGGAAAATGGCAAATAATGTAATGCGGGAGATAAGGTTTTGTGATGGGTATTTGGTATGTTGACTTTTGCGTAGACTCCCCGGCAACGGTGCCAGAAATCCTTCTTGCTACCTCTTGAGCACTTGCGTTGGTTTTCCCTTGAAGAGGAAAGGGTGATGCAGCAGAGTAGCATAAGTATTTCTCTCTGTTTTTGAGAATCAAGGTATCAATCTAGTAGGAGGCCACGCACGAGTCCGTCGCACCTACACAAACAAATAAATCCTTGCAACCAATGCGATAAGGGGTTGTCAATCCCTACACGGTCACTTACGAGAGTGAGATCTAGCAGATATGATAAGATAATATTTTTGGTATTTTTATGATAAAGATGCAAAGTAAAATAAAAAAGCAATAAAAATAACTAAGTGTTGGAAGATTAATATGATGGAAGATAGACCCTGGGGCCATAGGTTTCACTAGTGGCTTCTCTCAAGAGCATAAGTATTCATGGTGGGTAAACAAATTATTGTTGAGCAATTGACAGAATTGAGCATATTTATGAGAATATCTAGGTATGATCATGTATATAGGCATCACGTCCGAGACAAGTAGACCGACTCCTGCCTGCATCTACTACTATTACTCCACACATCGACCGCTATCCAGCATGCATCTAGAGTATTAAGTTCATAAGAACAGAGTAACACTTTAAGCAAGATGACATGATGTAGAGTGATAAACTCATGCAATATGATGAAAACCCCATCTTGTTATCCTCGATGGCAACAATACAATACGTGCCTTGCTGCCCCTACTGTCACTGGGAAAGGACACCGCAAGATTGAACCCAAAGCTAAGCACTTCTCCCATTGCAAGAAAGATCAATCTAGTAGGCCAAACCAAACTAATAATTCGAAGAGACTTGCAAAGATAACCAATCATACATAAAAGAATTCAGAGAAGATTCAAATATTGTTCATAGATAAACTTGATCATAAACCCACAATTCATCGATCTCAACAAACACACCGCAAAAGAAGTTTACATCGAATAGATCTCTACAAGAGAGGGGAGAACTTTGTATTGAGATCCAAAAAGAGAGAAGAAGCCATCTAGCTAATAACTATGGACCCATAGATCTGAGATAAACTACTCACACTTCATCGGAGAGGCTATGGTGTTGATGTAGCAGCCCTCCGTGATCGATGCCCCCTCCGGTGAAGCTCCGGAATAGGCCCCAAGATGGGATCTCGTGGCTACAGAAAGTTACGGCGGTGGAATTAGGGTTTTGGCTCCGTATCTGGTAGTTTGGGGGTACGTAGGTATATATAGGAGGAAGGAGTACGCCGGTGGAGCAATAGGGGGCCCACGAGGGTGGAGGGAGCGCCTGGGGGGGGGGGTAGGCGCGTCCCCTACCTCGTGGCCTCCTGGTTGATGTCTTGACTTAGGGTCCAAGTCCTCTGGATCATGTTCGTTCCGGAAATCACGTTCCCGAAGGTTTCATTCCGTTTGGACTCCATTTGATATTCTTTTTCTGTGAAACCCTAAAATAGGCAAAAAAACAACAATTCTGGGTTGGGCCTCCGGTTAATAGGTTAGTCCCAGAAAAAATAATATAAAAGTGTATAATAAAGCCCAATAATGTCCATGATGAGGACATCAATACCATTGTTACACCCACCCCTACGGTTACATATACTGGACCAATTACTAGAGCTCGCGCACGCCAATTAAATTACCAGGTACTTTCGTTTCTTGGTAATGATTCTAATGTTCATGAGATATGATGCTGCCTAAATTGGATACATTTGTTTTGCTTTCAAATGAAGGGCCTAGCTTGGAGAAGGATGAACATTGGAGCAAGAACACGCATGAAGTTGATGGCATGCGCAAGGGGATCAAGAACGGAGTTACAAGTGATGATTTCAGGACTTTGAAGCCGCCATAAGGAGTGCATGAAGCCATGGACGAAATATACAAGATGCCACTTCATAATATTCGTCCATAGGCTATTCTAGGTGCTGCGTCACCTTATTAATGGGCCAGGCCCATGTATGTAATTTCGAAATACTTAAGTATAGGCTATTTTTAGAGTCCGTATGTGTGGGGAAACAAGAGTTAGGGTTGGTTTCGGACCCCACCCTCAAGGGCCACGAAATTCCCCTCTCTTCCTCCATATATACAGCCCTTAGGGCGTCGTTTAGACTTTGGGTTTTGTTTAGATTAAAAGTTCGCCATAGCTGCAACTTCTCGTACTTCGTTTGTGTCCAACGACCAGACCAAGACGTCACAGAACCCCACCTTGATCAATAAAGCTTTCATCTTATATTCGCAATATCCAGATTGCAATCTCAGTTTCTTGCTTGTTCTTCGTTTGCTCGTAGGAAACAGGCCCTCGTGGTCAGGTTGATCGTGCTCCGGCGTGGTCAATAACCCCTCGGAAGTTGGTTTAGCGATTGCTAAGGCGCGACGTCTCGCACGTTCGTAGTCGGATCGTCAAGGTCGACTCCCACAGAAAACGATAGCCACCATCTCATCGAAACATCGGGACACCTTTGCCTCTATCAAGTGGTATCAGATTTCCAGGTTGCTCGGTGAGATTTTACAGTTTTTCGTAGATTAGATCGAGTCTGTTCTTCATACCTACAGTCCACGAAAAAGCCACACAAAAAAAATTAGGGTTAGTTCATCATATCCGAACCAATCTGAGCCTTTGCATAATCTTTTTAGGGTTTTTGCTTTGTTGAATTTGCGGTTGCATCGTCGTGTCAAGTTGCTGGTCTTAGAGTCTAGTCTTTTAGAGTTTCGAGTTCTGGTCATAAGTTGTCACGCCGCCGCCGCACCATCATCATCGCCCATCTACCACTTTTGCTTATCCGCCACCGCTCTGAATCCTTATCCATATACCACTACCAATCCGTATCCATATACCACCATCAATCTCTATCCATATACCACCACCGCTACCATATACCACCACCGCTGCCATATACCACAACCATATATCCACCACCAATCCGAGTTCTTCTCATATTAGGTTTGTTCTTGAGATCAATCTCAATTCCGATTCGTGTTTCCTTGCCTGCGTAGGTCTCGGAAAAAAAAAGTCTGGAGACCCCCGGGCAGTTTTTAGGCCAAAATTTTCACGGGCAAAAATATTTTTTCCCTATCCTATTTTTAGGCTTTTCTGAGTCTTTTGAGCCACGTGCCATCATAGTGATTTTTTGTCGCACTTTTTCGTCGTCACTGCCCTGATTTCCGAAAAAAAAGTGAAAAAAAAAATTCGTGCCCATCCTATCAGTTTGACGAGGGAAGAGTTTTGAGACACTCGCCATTATAGTAATTTTTCGCAAAAAAAAAGAGGAGCGCAAAAAAAAGCGAAAAAAAAAGTTCCAGAGTGTGCTTTTCCCTTATTTACGTGCAGCGCCGTGATTTTGTTAGTGTTCTAGGCTCGCGTCTCTAGCACGGTCTAGCCTAGGACCAGCACAGTACCGTCGTTGAGCGTTTATTCAACTTTGCATCTCTGAATTGATTATTGCTGACCCTTTTTGCTACCATACTATAAGCCTTCCCAGCTCCACATACCTCTACGTCGTGCGTTTGACTCTCCCTGGCAATCGGTCTATCCAAGCTTTTGAGAGTTTTGACTACAACGGTTGCCGATCACCGCCTGCTGCTGGGTAAGAACTGGTAAGAATTTGAGATTTGCTTGACGGATTTGTGACACCCGCCACCACCACCTCTTGTTAGTATTCTGTAGGATCATATTCTTGTGTGTTTTCTATTGTTGCTAACCATGGCAGGATCACACGCCGATGAGACTGACTGGGAGAACATGACGAATCAGGAGTTGCATGATAAATTTCAGCAAATGATGAATGGACAGGTGCAGGATGTGCTAAACAGATTTGAAGAGGCCATGGAGAAGATAGATGACATGGAGAAGACGTTCGAAACAAAGCTCGATAACAGGTTTAATGAATTGCTCGCGCGTCTTCCACCACCACCACCGGCTGCACCTAATGCACCTCTACAACAACAACAACGACGACTACCTACACATCGTGAAACAGCCCTCCGCCGAGCGAGCCGTCTCCCTCTTGCACCTGGCCAAACTGTTGGTGCTGCTGTTGCTACTTCTGTGGCTCCTGCTGCTGATGCGGAGGAGGATGATTTTGCTGGCGATTACGAGGATGAGGTTGATCAAAATCAGAACTACGTGCCACCACCAGCACAGCAACCATCAGGTCGTCCACATGCAAATAATGGCAATGGTAGGGCTCACCCCCAGGTACGAGATCATGACCATCTCCCTGAACTAAAATTGAATATTCCACCATTTGAGGGTAGATATGTTCCTGATATATATCTTACTTGGGAGTTAGAAACTGAACAACGATTTACATGTTTACAATATCCCGAGGAGAGACGTGTTCCTGCTGCTATTTGTGCATTCACTAGTTTTGCATGTGTTTGGTGGTCTGAGCATTGTAGATTATATCCCATTCCTGCTACTTGGGCTGCTTTGAAAACTGCTATGCGTACTCGTTGGGTTCCACCATATTATCAACGTGAATTACTTCAAAAATTGCAGCGCTTAAGACAGGGAAAAAATTCTATAGAAGAATATTATCAGGAATTACAAACTGGCATGATTAGATGTGGTATTGTTGAGGAGAATGAAGCTATGCTTGCACGTTTTATGGGTGGATTAAATAGAGAGATTCAGACGATTCTAGAGTATAAGGAGTATACTAATATCACTCGTTTATTCCATCTTGCTTGTAAAGCTGAACGTGAAGTGCAGGATCGACAGGCATTGGCGCGGACTAACTTTTCTGCAGGTCGACCTTCTTCATGGACACCACGTGCATCATCTACTTCCACACGTTTTGCTTCACCGGCGCCTCCATCGGCTGCCACCTCCAACCGTGATACAATAAAGCAGGCACAATCACCACTATCTGCCAAGAGCACACCTTCTGGGCCTGCAAAGAGCTCTTCTTCATCCATGGCATCAACAGGGCAAACACATGATATTATTTGTCGACGTTGCAAGGGTGGAGGTCATTATGCGAGAGAATGCCCATCTAAGTGTGTGATGATTGTTACTGAGGATGGTGGGTATGAGTCCGCTAGTGACTATGATGAGGAGACTTTGGCTCTTATTACACGTGACGAACACGGTGGAGACGATTCTGATCATGAGACGCAATACATGGCTCCTGAAGATGCTGACAGGTATGAATGTTTAGTTGCTCAATGTGTTTTGAGTGTGCAGGTTACACAAGCTGATCAAAATCAGAGGCATAATTTGTTCCATACAAAGGGAGTTGTGAAGGAACGTTCTGTTCGCGTGATCATAGATGGAGGGAGTTGCAACAACTTGGCTAGCATCGAGATGGTGGAGAAGCTATCTCTCACCACAAGACCACATCCACATCCTTACTACATCCAATGGTTCAACAACAGTGGCAAGGTTAAGGTAACACGTACTGTTCGTGTGCATTTTAGTATCTCTACATATGTTGATTATGTTGATTGTGATGTGGTACCGATGCAAGCATGTTCCTTATTACTTGGTAGACCATGGCAATTTGATAAAAATTCTATTCACCATGGTAGAAACAATCAGTATACTCTTGTTCATAAGGATAAAAATATTACTTTGCTTCCTATGACT
>NC_053025.1:363704073-363715866 GCF_003073215.2 Triticum urartu | reverse complement strand
AGAAGAAAGCTTAAAAAGAAAATAAACTAGCATGGATGATACAATGAAAAAGTATGAGCACCGACAACTGGCATGAGTGTGTGAACATAAATGTAATGTCAGTGAGAAATACGTACTCCCCCAAGCTTAGGCTTTTGGCCTAAGTTGGTCTATGCCCATGGATCAAAACTGTAGCTGGGGTCGTACTGAGAAGGGTCCTCAGGTTGCCACTGGCTATCGATCTCCTCCGGATTCCACTGATAAACAGACTGACGGTGAGGATCAGATGGTGGCTCCGGCCCTGCAGCTGACATCTGGCCCCGGTACGCATGAATTGCCTCAGGCAAAATGAGGTGTGTGCCTAAAAATATGTTAAACAAAGAGGGCGCAGGCAAGGTAATAATCTCACAATAATTTTTACCAAATATTAATTTGTACTTAAGTATCTTATTCTTATCCTTAACAATGAACTCATGTGCTACCATACTCTTATAATCTAGAACAATAAGAGGCAGCAACTTTTCCTCTTTCTCAAAATGCCTGATAGGTATGTTAAAGTGTGCAGCAAGGTGCGAGGCAAAGATACGTCCGAGGACGGGACCCTTTGTACGGTTCAGATTTAACCGTTTAGCAACAATAGCGCCTAAACTGAAAGTAGTATCACAAAACATGGCATGGCACAAAATAACAATATCAGGGGCACTAAGGTTTCTGCAGTTCCCACGACCAATTAAACATATACTAGCAAATATTGCGAAATAACGCAGAACAGGAAAATGTATGCTAGTGATTCTTGCACCGGAAACCTTTCTAGTTTCCCCTACAGCAATCGTATCAATAAACCCTTCCACATCGTTACGATGCGGTTCCTCTACGCTGCCCGCAAAGGGTATCAAACAGACCCAGCAAAAATCATGAAGTGACATCTCCTTATGCTCATCCTATAAATAAAATTCCACCGAAGGTGGTGATCTCCTAGCGTGGAAATGAAAATTTTGCACAAATATATTGGTGAGTAAGAGATACTGTTCGCGCTGGTCATGGAGAAAGTCGATGAGGCCTGCATTCTTAGCCAAATAATAAAAATCTTCATAAAACCTGGCTTCTCTCAAGAACTCATCACAAGGCCATTCACACGGCCGAACCTCCGCAGTACGAGGGAGATTATACTCGGGCTTCTTGTTTTCTTCACTTTGCTTATCCTTCGAGCTTCGGCTCGATGAGCCCCTCAAAAATCTCTTCATCTTTTCTGAAATTTTTAGTAACTTAAAATAAAAGTGAACCAAACTCAACCAAATTGATAGCAACTACTCCTACAAGTGACTAGAGGCTATATCATGCATTAAAACTACTTTTGACCACATAAATTTGGCATGCAAGATCAAGAACAGGGTCATATAAGCAGCAAAAATTTGCAATAAATAAAGCACTAGAACAAAAACTAATTGGACCATTGGAGGAGTCACATACCGAAGAACAATCCCCCAAAGCAGTTTTGTGAATGGAGCTTTGAGCAAGGAGATCGAAAATGGCAGGCAGATGAGCTAGAACTCGGGTTTAAGCTGGTGGGTGATTTTTCCTGGAGCAAGACAAAGTGTGTGGGTGCAAGGATAAGTGGAGGGGACCCACGTGGGGTCCACGAGGAAGGGGCTCGCCCAGGGGGTGGGCGCGCCCTCCACCATCGTGGGCATGTGGCTGCTCCCCTGCTGTATTCTCAGTGCCTAAAATCCTCAAATATTCTAGAAAAAATCATATTTCATTTTCAGGGCATTTGGAGAACTTTTATTTTCGGGGTATTTTTTATTGCATGGATAATCCAGAAAACAGACAGAAAATACTATTTTTTCTTTATTTAATATAAATAACAGAAAGTAAAAGAGGGTACAGAAAGTTGTGTTTTCTAAATTCATCCATCTCATGCTCATCAAAAGGAATCGACTAACAAGGTTGATCAAGTCTTGTTAACAAACTCTTTTCAAATAACATGAAATCGGAGAATTTTCGAATAACACTAGGTTACCTCAACGGGGATATGTATGTCCCCAACAATAAGATTATCATATTTCTTCTTGACAGTAGGAAGAGGAAATTCAAAACCTCCAACAGTAATCGTTGAAATTTTTCCAATAGAATTGATAATGTGGACTTGAGGTTGTTTCCTCGGAAAGTGTACCATATGCTCATTACCATTAACATGAAAAGTATCATTGCCTTTGTTCCAATCAATAACAGCCCCTGCAGTATTCAGAAAGGGTCTCCCAAGAATAATGGACATACTATCGTCCTTGGGAATATCAAGAATAACAAAGTCCGTTAAAATAGTAACGTTTGCAACCACAACAGGCACATCCTCACAAAATACCGACAAGTATAGCAGTTGATTTATCAGCCATTTGCAAAGATATTTCAGTAGGGGGGACCAGGACTTGATTTCGTTGCCCAAGAGAATCCCATTCAATCGTTTACTCATGGAATGAGTCCGTTGGAAAGTTAAATCAATCTTCAACTTATTCAAATCAAGTCTACGATATAAAGAGAGGCATAACACTAACACCGGCTCCAAGATCACATAAAGCAGTTTTAACATAGTTTCTTTTAATGGAGCATGGTATAGTTGGTACTCCTGGATCTCCAAGTTTCTTTGGTATTCCACCCTTAAAAGTGTAATTAGCAAGCATGGTGGAAATTTTAGCTTCTGGTATCTTTCTTTTATTAGTGACAATATCCTTCATGTATTTAGCATAAGGATTCATTTTAAGCATATCAGTCAAACGCATACGCAAAAAGATAGGTCTAATCATTTCAGCAAAGCGCTCAAAATCCTCATCATCCTTTTCTTAGATGGTTTAGGAGGAAAAGGCATGTGTTTCTGAACCCACGGTTCTCTTTCCTTACCGTGCTTCCTAGAAACGAAGTCTCTCTTATCATAACGTTGATTCTTTGATTGTGGGTTATCAAGATCAACAACAGGTTCAATCTCTACATCATTATCATTGCCAGGTTGAGCATCAACATGAACATCATTAGCATTATCACAAGGTTCATGTTCATTACCATATTGTGTTTCAGCATCAGAAATAGAAATATCATTGGGACTCTCAGGTGTGTCAACAACGGGTTCACTAGAAACATGCAAAGTCCTATCATTTTTCTTTTTCTTCCTTTTAGAGGGATTAGGTGCATCAACATTAGTTCTCTGAGAATCTTGTTCAATTCTCTTAGGGTGGCCCTCAGGATACAAAGGTTCTTGAGTCATTTACCCTCTCTAGTCATAACTCTAACAACATTATCATTCTTCTTATTATTTAATTCATTGAGAAAATTATTCTGAGCCTTAAGTACTTGTTCTACTTGAGTGGTAACCATAGAAGCATGTTTATTAATAAGTTTAAGTTCACCCTTAACACTAGCCATATAATCACTCAAGTGTTCAAGCATATCAGCACTGCATTTCAATTGTCTACCAACATAAGCATTGAAGTTTTCTTGTTTAACCATAAAGTCATCAAACTCATCCAAACATTGGCTAGCGAACTTAGTAAATGGGATTTCACATTTATCAAATCTATAGAGAGAATTTACCGTTACTAGCTGTGTCGGGTTATCAAGACCATGTATTTCTTCAATAGGTGGTAAATTCTTAACATCTTCGACTTTAATACCTTTTTCTTTCATAGATTTCTTTGCCTCTTGCATATCTTCAGGATTGAGAAATAGAATACCCATTTTCTTTGGAGTTGGCTTAGGAGTTGGTTCAGGAAGTATCCAATCATTTTCATTACTCAACATATTATTCAATAACAATTCAGCTTGATCAACAGTTCTTTCCCTGAAAACACAACCAGCACAACTATCCAGGTAGTCTCTGGAAGCATCGGTTAGTCCATTACAAAAGATATCAAGTATTTCATTCTTCTTGAGAGGATGATCAGGCAAAGCATTAAGTAATTGGAGAAGCCTCCCTCAAGCTTGTGGGAGACTCTTTTCTTCAATTTGCACAAAATTATATATTTCCCTTAAGGCAGCTTGTTTCTTATGAGCAGGAAAATATTTAGAGTGAAGTAATAAATCATATCCTGGGGACTACGCACATACCCAGGATCAAGAGAATTAAACCATGTTTTAGCATCACCCTTTAATGAGAATGGAAACAAGTTAAGGATAAAGTAATATCGAGTTTTCTCATCATGAGTGAACAGGGTGGCTATATCATTTAATTTAGTAAGATGTGCCACAACAGTTTCATATTCATAGCCATAAAAGGATCAGATTCAACCAAAGTAATTAACTCAGGATCGACAAAGAAATCATAATCCTTATCAGTAATAAAGATAGGTGAAGTAGCAAAAGCAGGGTCATATTTCATTCTAGCATTCAAAGACTTTTCTTTAAGCTTAGCTAACAATTTCTTAAGATCGGATCTATCATTGCAAGCAAGAAAGTCTCTAGCAGTTTCTTCATCCATAACATAACCCTTAGGCACAACATGCAATTCATATCTAGGGGGAGTTCATCATCACTTTCATCAATATTATCAGTTTCAGTAATTTCATTCTCTCTAGCCCTAGCAAGTTGTTCATCAAGAAATTCACCTAATGGCACAGTAGTATCAAGCATAGAAGTAGTTTCAAGTATCATGCAAAGCAGAAGTGGCGTCATCAATAACATGCAACATATCAGAATGAATAGCAGGTGTAGGTGTCGCAAGTTTACTCAAAACAGAAGGTGAATCAAGTGCAGAGCTAGATGGCAGTTCCTTACCTCCCCTCGTAGTTGAGGGGAAAATCTTGGTTCTTTGATCTTTCAACTTCTTCATAGTGATCAGCAGATATAAATCCCAAGTGACTCAAAGAATAGAGCTATGCTCCCTGGCAACGGCGACAGAAAATAGTCTTGATAACCCACAAGTATAGGGGATCGCAACCGTTTTCGAGGGTAGAGTATTCAACCCAAATTTATTGATTCGACACAAGGGGAGCCAAAGAATATTCTCAAGTATTAGCAGCTGAGTTGTCAATTCAACCACACCTGGAAACTTAATATCTGCAGCAAAGTATTTAGTAGCAAAGTAATATGATAGTAGTGGTGACGGTAGCAAAAGTAATATTTTTGGTTTTATAGTAATTGTAACAGTAGCAACGAAAAAGTAAATAAGCGAAGAACAATATATGAAAAGCCCGTAGGCAATTGATTAGTGATGGATAAGTATGTCGGATGCGATTAATCATGTAACAGTTATAACATAGGGTGACACAGAACTAGCTCCAGATCATCAATGTAATGTAGGCATGTATTCCGAATATAGTCATACATACTTATGGAAAAGAACTTGCATGACATCTTTTGTCCTACCCTCCCGTGGCAGTTGGATCCTATTGGAAACTAAGGGATATTAAGGCCTCCTTTTAATAGAGTACCGGACCAAAGCATTAACACTTAGTGAATACATGAACTCCTCAAACTACGGTCATCACCGGTAAGTATCCCGATTGTTGTCACTTCAGGGTTACCGGATCATAACACATAATAGGTGACTATAGACTTGCAAGATAGGATCAAGAACTCACATATATTCATGAAAACATAATAGGTTCAGATATGAAATCATGGCACTCGGGCCCTAGTGACAAGCATTAAGCGTAGCAAAGTCATAGCAACATCAATCTCAAAACATAATGGATACTAGGGATCAAACCCTAACAAAACTAACTCGATTACATGATAAATCTCATCCAACCCATCACCGTCCAACAAGCCTACGATGGAATTACTCTAGCATGGCGGTGAGAGTCATGAAATTGGTGATGGAGGAAGGTTGATGATGACGATGGCGACGGATTCCCCTCTCCGGAGCCCCGAACGGACTCCAGATCAGCCCTCTCGAGAGAGTTTAGGGCTTGGCGACGGCTCCGTATTGTAAAACGCGATAAATCCTTCTTTCTGTTATTTTTCTCCCCGAAAGTGAATATATGGAGTCAATATGGACATCGGTGGAGCATCAGGGGGGCCACGAGGCAGGGGGCGCGCCCAGGGGGTAGGCGCGCCCCCACCCTCATGGACATGGTGTGGGCCCCCTGACGTGGATCTTTTTGCCAGTATTTTTTATATATTCCGAAAATAATCTTCGTTGATTTTCAGATCATTCTGACAACTTTTATTTCTGCACAAAAATAACACCATGGCAATTCTGTTGAAAACAGCGTCAGTCCGGGTTAGTTCCATTCAAATCATGCAAGTTAGAGTCCAAAACAAGGGCAAAAGTGTTTGGAAAAGTTGATACGATGGAGACGTATCATGGTCATGTAAGGTTGGTCCGGGCCGTTTCATCCAACAGTACCGCCGAATTAAAATAAGACGTTGGTGGTAAGTAGTATGACGATCACTGCCCACAACTCTTTGTGTTATACTCGTGCATATCATCTATGCATAAACCTGGCTCTTATGCCACTATTGGGAAACGTAGCATGCAATTTCAAAAAAATCCTACGCTCACTCAAGATCTATCTAGGAGATGCATATCAACGAGAAGGAGAGAGTGTGTCCACGTACCCTCGTAGACCGAAAGCAGAAGCGTTTGACAACCGGTTGATGTAGTCGAACTTCTTCTTGTTCCGACCGATCAAGCACCGAACGTACGACACCTCCGAGTTCTGCACACATTCAGCTCGATGATGTGCCTCGGACTCTTGATCTAGCAAAGTGTCGAGGGCGAGTTTTGTCAGCATGAAGGTGTGGTGACGGTGATGGTGAAGTGATCCGTGCAGGGCTTCACGTAAGCACTACGTGAGTATGACCGGAGGCGTAAACTGTGGAGGGAGGCGCCGCACACGGCTAACATATGTTGTTGCGTGTTCTAGGCACCTCCCCCCATCATATATATAGGTGGGAGGGAGAGGGAGCAGCCAAGGGGACGCCCAAGTGCAATTCGCCCCCCCCCCTTACCATAACTTCCGGAGGGGGCAAGGAAGGAGGAGGGAGGAGGGAAGGAAGGGGGAGGTCGAATCCCTTCCCTTCCTTTCTCTCTTCTCCTCTTTCCTTCCCCTCCTATTTCGGCCTAGATGGGGTGCACCTGTCACCCTCTTGGCCCATTAGGCCCATGTAGTTGCCGGGGATGCCCGGAACCCCTTCCGGTGACCCAATATGTACCCGGTACCGTGGAGCACTTCCGGTGTTCGAATACAATTGTCCTATATATCAATCTTTACCTCTCGGCCATTTCGAAACTCCTCGTCATGTTCATGATCACATCCGGGACTCCGAACAACATTCGCTCACCAAATCACATAACTCATATAATATAAAATCGTCATCGAACGTTAAGCATGCGGACCCTACGGGTTCGAGAACTATGTAGACATGACCGAGACACCTCTCCGGTCAATAACCAACAGAAGAACCTGGTGCTCATATTGGTTCCTACATATTCTACGAAGATCTTTATCGGTCGTACCGTAATGACAACATACGTTATTCCCTTTGTCATCGGTATGTTACTTGCACTACAAAAAAATACACTTTCGTGATGATACGTGTTTGTCATAGTAGGTCGCATTTTTTGTCATGCATGTACATCCATGACAAATTTATGACAGAATCAAGATAGTCATACATGTGCTGTCATAGAAGTGTTCCATGACATTACCAAAATTATCATCACGGAAGTGTCCACTTCCATGACGATAAATCGCGCGTCACAGAAGTGCTTTCGTCAAGGGTGACCGACACGTGGCATCCACCTTAACGGAACTCCGTTAAGCTATCGGGTCGGGTTTTGGATCCGATAACCCGTTAACAGCCCCGACCAATGGGAAATTTCCACGTGTAAAATTCTTATTGGCCGGACAAAACACGTGTCAGCTTGTCAGTAGGTCAGATAGGCGCCTATGATACGTCGACACGTGGCATGGCCCAACAAAGGCCCATTCCTATGAAAAGGCCGGCCCGTTTAACTTGGTCAAAAGGTGGCGGGCCGGCCCATGTAAAGCCTGTTAACGGCCTGTTCGCATATAGCCCATTTACAGCCCGCTAACCTAAGGCCCGTTACGCCCTATCCAAATTAGGCCCAGTAGCGTCATCTGGGCCATCCAATATGATTCCATCTCATTTTCACTTCTGGCCCATGTATGGCCCATGACGTCTTTCGGCCCATATGAGGCCCTATGTAACTCTTGGCCTATTAACGGCCCGTGGTGAAACTGGCCCGTAATGAACAGTGTATCACTTTACACCCATTAACGGCCCGTGGTGAAACTGGCCCGTAATGAACAGTGTATCACTTTATACCCGTTAACGGCCCGTTATTCTGTTGGGCCGTTTCCAGCCCATGTTATCTTTTGGCCTTCTCGGAGCCCATTTATTCTTGGGCTCATTTCCAGCATTCGTTTACTTACGGCCCGTTACTGTCATTTTCTGCTTGTGGGCCAAATTCAGCCCGTGGTTACAGTCGGCCCGTTTGTGGTCCATTAATATGTTGGGCCGTTTTCATAGCGTCATCAAATATGACCTATTAACAATGGCCCGTTACGGTCGGCCCATGAACGGACGATTCCAACTCTAGCCCGTTTACGACCATAATGCGGCCTGTTATTGGCCCATGTTTGGCCAATCGATCATACGGCCCGTATAAGGCCCATTGATGATATGATACGGCCCGTAGAAGGCCCATTGTTTCTACGGCCCGTAGAAGGCCTACTGTTTCTACGGCCCGTAGAAGGCCCACTGTTTCTACGGCCCGTAGGAGGCCCAGTGTCACTACACTAAATATTAGCCCATGGTTATTGTGGCCTAGTTTAAAAAAATAGGTTATTGTAGCCACTAGTTAACCGTGGAAAAAGAACTGTAGTGACTACAAGCAAACAAATAAACAAGACAACAAGGAAATAAATAAGCAAGCAACTAACGCTAGGCTATCACAGCTATTACACATATTACATCCACTGGGCATCAAAGTTCGCCACCAGTGCAAATATAGGGAACAAAGCAGCATATCATATACACTGGCCGTCAAAATTGGCCACCAGTGCAAATAAACGTGGTAGCAAAACAAGAGCATAACTGAAACAACTTCAGAAGAGCTCAAGGAACGTTATCCTGGGTATCCACCATGCTGGCAATAAGCTTAGCAAGCTGATTAGCTTTGTCCTGTTTGGCGCTAAAATCCTCCAACGCTTGCTGTTGCACCAGAAAGTATGCATCTGAATGCTCCAGGGAATTCCGCAGTCCTTCCGCTTCTTGTCGCAGCACAACTGATCGATGTCTTTCAGCTTGTAGTTGAGACTCAAGAAACCGAACTGATTCAGACAGTGAGTTTGAATAGCTTGTGCAAGCGGTAGTGACCAGTAACTCCAACACTAAACCAAGACAGGATGTGTCACTATCCTGAACCTTATATGCATTACTTCCTTTACCGTTGCTTAATAAGGCACTCTTCCCCAATATTCTGTCAGCATTCTAAAAGAAGAAACAAGCAGACACATAACAAGTTTAGCATGTACTAGTATATGAAACTCATTTCGGTGAACCAGTTCATTAGTAAGGTGGACAGGATTAAACTACCAAGTCTTCTATTGCCAAGTACTAGTACATAATAAAAGCATCAAACAAACATATATCTATGTCCTATGGTAGCAATGGAATCTTAAATTAGAATAGTTGTTCTTCAGGTTTAGGCACTTGTTCTACATGAACAGAGTACAGTAAGACGCAGGAATATAATACTTAAAGATAGAAAATGAGCTCATAGACCTTACCACATTCTTGGTTCGGGACCAGTACAGAACAAGGCGTTCCCAGTCATCGTCCAGTAAATGTGTCTCAGGAGAACGTAAGGGAATTTGATGAGTTTCTTTGCCAGTGAAGTACGTTTCCTTCAGGTAATTCTGATACTGCCACCAAGCATTCTTGAAGATAGCAGAGGTATTAGCACAGGTTACCTCATCCTGAGTTTCCAAATCGGTCCTTCTCTATAGAGAAAAATGGGAAAATTTGCTGTATTATAACCATCATGGAGGTAGGATGTATGGGACAAAGCAAAGTAATTGCCATGAATAACATTACTTACACATAACTCCTGGACAAACACCTGCAACTGGCATTTTCCTTCATCTTTAGTATAATATTTCCAAGATGGGAAGATACGCACATACGATTTAACAACATCAAATGCGATAGATGCTAAACTACAACTAGCTGATTGTGCTTCCTCCACAGGAATAGGCGTACTAACTGGTGGAGTTGGGGTTCGCCGTGATAGTACTAGCCCTTTGGGCACTGGAGCTGCCTTACTAACTGCTCTTGTTTGGGAGCTCTGTGGTGGAGATGGTGCTGTGTCAACAGGAACTGGGTTACTATCGGCTGGGGTTAGATTGGGTGAAGCTGGTTCTCAGTCCATCGTAGTAGGGGTACAATCTGCGAGAGTTTGGGTTATGTGTGGTAGGGCTGGTCCTTGTGCATGTACAGCCGGGGTGCTATCTCCACCAAGAGGTAGCACTATTTTATTTGAAGACCGTGTTTTTAGTCCGCTAGATACTAGCATCACCCACTCCAATTCAAATGGCTGATAAACAGGAAACATAGTTGAATGTACAGACATTGTATGAGAGACAGATGCAATAGATAGTGTGGAAAAAGAGGGCATGAAATAGTTGACATGTATATTGTTTAACTAAAACGGATAGCATGACATAATTTCACATATATGATGTCTATCTAAACTGGATAGCATAGCATAACATAATTCAAAGATATGATGAATAACTAAATAGGATCGCATGACATAATTCACCTACATGTTATCTAAGTAATCAGGATCGCATCATTTAATTCACATATGTGATTTATATGCTAAACAGAGGGCATTCGATATGATGTCTGAACTAAGAACATGGTGTTGAATATTGTGTATATGATGTCTAAACTATGCAATGCAAGACACCGTATGCATGATATGAGTAGTATAACCGTGCCAAGTTAGAGCATACACCTCAGTGGGGGAATAGGACTGGTCATCTGTCTCTGAATCCATCTCTGAGGAGCTATCGGGACCCAACAAGAGATCTGCTTCGACAGGTAGCACTGTCTGCTCTGAAGGCCTTGTTTTCACTCCAGATTTTTCCATCTCCCACACAAATGGTTGATTCACAGGAAGAGTAGTTTAATGTACAAACATTGTCGACAAATGGAAATGTAATGAAGAAAAGGATGGGCAAGATATCATTCAAATATATGATGCCTGGTTAAACAGGATGGCATTGCACATTTCACATATATTATGGCTGGCTAAAAGACATCAGACTACATAATTCCCATATATGATATAGAAACTAAACAGGTGGCATTACAGAACATGTCTTAACTAAGCAGATGACATATATGATGTCAAAAGTAGGCACTTCAAGGTAACATATGCATCATATGACTAACATCATCATGCCAAGGTAGAACAAACACCTTCGGGGGTAAATAGGAGTGGTCAGCGGCGCCCAAATCCGCCTCAGAACAGATATCTTCCTCTGGATTACAATCTGGAGAGGGGTGGGTGAAAGTGCTAGTGATCGACTAGAGGGGGGGGTGAATAGGCGATTTTTATGAAAGTCTTCAAAACATGGAAGTTTCGAAGACAAACGATAGAAATAAACCTATTACCATGTAGCGGAAGGTAGACTACACTAGGCAAACCATAGTCAAGTATTCAATGAAGTGAAAGCACAATGACTAATAGCAGCTAGGCAGTAAAGATCAGGTAGGAAGATATTGTGAAGCCAATCAGAACAAGCAGTCACTCAGTGAAGACAAAAGATAATGCAATCATACAAT
>NC_053025.1:363622727-363703073 GCF_003073215.2 Triticum urartu | reverse complement strand
GCATCTCCATAACCCGTTGATACGCCTAGTTGATGTGAGACTATCTTCTCCTTTTTGTCTTCTCCACAACCACCATTCTATTCCACCTATAGTGCTATGTCCATGGCTCACGCTCATGTATTGCGTGAAGATTGAAAAAGTTTGAGAACATCAAAAGTATGAAACAATTGCTTGGCTTGTCATCGGGGTTGTGCATGATTTAAATATTTTGTGTGGTGAAGATGGAGCATAGCCAGACTATATGATTTTGTAGGGATAGCTTTCTTTTGCCATGTTATTTTGAGAAGACATGATTGCTTGGTTAGTATGCTTGATGTATTATTATTTTTATATCAATATTAAACTTTTGTCTTGAATCTTATGGATCCTAATATTCTTGCCACAATAAAGAGAACTACATGGATAAATATGTTAGGTAGAATTCCACATCAAAAATTCTATTTTTATCATTTACCTACTCGAGGACGAGCAGGAATTAAACTTGGGGATGCTGATACGTCTCCAACGTATCTATAATTTTTGATTGTTCCATGCTATTATATTATCAACCTTGGATGTTTTATATGCATTTATATGCTATTTTATATGATTTTTGGGACTAACCTATTAACCTAAAGCCCAGTGCCAGTTTCTCTTTTTTCCTTGTTTTAGAGTACCGCAGAAAAGGAAAATCAAACGGAGTCCAATTGACCTGAAACTTCACATAACTTATTTTTGGAAGGAAAGCAACCCCGGAGACTTGGAGTCCACGTAAGGGAAGCAACGAGGAAGCCACGAGGCAGGGGGCGCCCCCCTGGGCGCGCCCTCCACCCTCGTGGGCCCCTCGTGGCTCCCCTGACGTACTTGTTCCGCCTATATATCTCCATATACCCTAAAACTATCGGGGAGCACAATAGATCAGGAGTTCCGCCGCCAGAAGCCTCCGTAGCCACCGAAAACCAATCTTGACCCATTCCGGCACCCTGCCAGAGGGGTGAATCCCTCTTCGGTGGCCATCTTCATCATCCCGGTGCTCTCCATGACGAGGAGGGAGTAGTTCTCCCTCGGGGCTGAGGGTATGTACCAGTAGCTATGTGTTTGATCTCTCTCTCTCTCTGTCTCTCTCTTTCTCTCTCTCTCTCTCTCTCTCGTGTTCTTGAGATGGTACAATCTTGATGTATCGCGAGCTTTTCTATTATAGTTGGATCTTATGATGTTTTCTCCCCCCTCTACTCTCTTGTAATGAATTGAGTTTTCCCTTTGAGGTTATCTTATCGGATTGAGTCTTTAAAGATTTGAGAACACTTGATGTATGTCTTGCCGTGCGTATCTGTGGTGACAATGGGATATCACGTGATTCACTTGATGTATGTTTTGGTGATCAACTTGCGGGTTCCGCCCATGAACCTATGCATAGGGGTTGGCACACGTTTTCATCGTGATTCTCCGGTAGAATCTTTGGGGCACTCTTTGAGGTTCTATGTGTTGGTTGAATAGATGAATCTGAGATTGTGTGATGCATATCGTATAATCATACCCACGGATACTTGAGGTGACATTGGAGTATCTAGGTGACATTAGGGTTTTGGTTGATTTGTGTCTTAAGGTGTTATTCTAGTACAAACTCTAGGGCTATTTGTGACACTTATAGGAATAGCCCAACGGATTGATTGGAAAGAATAACTTTGAGGTGGTTTCGTACCATACCTTAATCTCTTTGTTTGTTCTCTGCTATTAGTGACTTTGTAGTGACTCTTTGTTGCATGTTGAGGGATAGTTATGTGATCCAATTATGTTATTATTGTTGAGAGAACTTGCACTAGTGAAAGTATGAACCCTAGGCCTTGTTTCCTAGCATTGCAATACCGTTTATGCTCACTTTTATCATTAGTTACCTTTTTTTAATATTTCCAGATTACAAAAACCTATATCTACCATCCATATTGCACTTGTATCACTATCTCTTCGCCGAACTAGTGCACCTATACAATTTATCATTGTATTGGGTGTGTTGTGGACACAAGAGACTCTTTGTTATTTGGTTGCAGGGTTGCTTGAGAGAGACCATCTTCATCCTACGCCTCCTATGGATTGATAAACCTTAGGTCATCCACTTGAGGGAAATTTGCTACTGTCCTACAAACCTCCGCACTTGGAGGCCCAACAACGTCTACAAGAAGAAGGTTGTGTAGTAGACATCAGTGTCCTCCGCACTTGTCTTGCCAAGAGAGGCGAGGGTCCTGATCTTTTGATGAGATGATAACTATCGATTTGGTGGAGTCGACTTTGACGATCCGACTACAAACATGCAAGACGTTGCGCCTTAGCAATCGCTAAACCAATCTCCTAAGGTTACTGAAGATGCCGGAAGCACGGTTAGCCTGACCACAAAGGTCTATTCCTGCAAGCAATCGAAGAACGAGAAAGAATATGATAAAAAAAATCTGTATATTGCAAATATATATGAAGTATTGATAATGGCGGGGATCTGTAAGCGGTCTTGGTTTGGTCGTTGGACACAAACGAAGTACACGAAGTTGCAATGGCTAACTTTTAACTAAACAAATCCCCACGAAAAAGTTACTAGATGGATCTACTTATATAGGAGCAAGGGGTGGCGGCCAAGGAGGTGGGAGGACATCCCAAGGCAGCCTAAAACTAACCCTAGGTCATACAAGGCTCATGGACCCAACTGGAGGTGATGCAACACCTTTGGGCTTGTAGTTTGACTCGGATTCTGCTGCAACATCAGATTGTTTCCTCTGTAACTCAACGCTCCGGATGAATTTGAAGGTGAATCCAATTGTGTTGGAAAGAGCACTAAATCTACTTTCAAAAAAAGATTCACCCAACTCGGAGTCCGTATGAAAAAGTTGTTGGCGTTTTGAGTCAGGTATGTCTGTGCAGTACGAATCTGAATCCAGAACGTGATAGACTTGGACTCTATCTTCTCTTGGCCCAAAAGTGACGTGAGAGGACTTTTTGAACAACACATAAACTTCTCTTTTCCCCGTATCTTCACATGTGGATTGTACAAATGTCTCATACACCTGCAATTAGACATGGCACAAAAGTATGTGAAGTATTTTTGTCCTGGATGACATAAATACATTATTGCATAGTTTGCATTAGAAATTACCTCACAAATATACATGTATGCAATATTTTTGGTCGTATCCAAGGTATTCATGTCCTCATCATCCTCCCCTTCTTGAAAACAAACTGTCCTCGGCGTTGCTTAATCTGAAATGTGGCTAACAAAAAAGACAAGGTGTACATGTTGTATATGTATATGTCATCCATTTTTACTTCCCTTGGTTTTTGCACAAATGACACATGTATACATGAGTAATTTTCATAGTTCACAAAATCTGAAGCCGGAATATTATCACAAGTGGAAGGCATGAAAATATTGCAACTCAGTTTGCACATATAAGTGAAGCTCTTATTCATAACAAAGGATTGACAATGTTCATCACTAAACCATCCCAACATTGGTGAATAAACCTTACTTGCACCAAATTTACATGCTACAACATTCTTAAATAAGAAAACATGCAATAAGTCATTTGACACAGAATCATCACCAAGATTAGAGGTCATATCAAAATGATTAAGCATTGGTTCTTTTGCATCAACAATTAATTCAATGGGTGCACTCAAAATTGTTGGTATTTCAGTTGTTTGATCACATGAAGCATTCATGAGAGTAATAAGATTCTCGAAAATAGGTGGTGTGCTCAAATCAAGAGGTAACTCAACACATGATGCATTCAAGTTAATTAGGCGTGCATCATTCTCATGTGAAGTTATATCATCAATACCTTTACTGTTACCTTGTCGCAAAGACGTAGCTGATGTAGGTACGAACATTGACAATGTACCATACTCTTGAGATGATGTCGCGCTCACAATTTGAGGTGGGGCTGCTCTAGTAGGTGCCACGGTGGAGGAACCAACCGGCGGTGGTGAGCATGAACTGGAATAGTAGTTGTTGTAGTCACCCAATGCATCCTCATGTATCTGTCTCTCAAAGGTACAAGAACGAACATACGTACCAGTAATGCAACGAGGAATATATTGAAATCTTGCCTAGATATCATGGTTCAAACCACCAAAAAATCTATTCATTGTATCATCCTCAGATTCTTCTATGTCACAATGATGCATATAAGATTTGAACTCTTGGTAGTAAGCATGAATAGTATTGTTGCCTTGTTTAAATTGTTCAAATTTGTGAAGCAATTCACGACGATAGTAAGGAGGGAAAAATTGTTGTCTCATTACATATTTCAAATCTTTTGAAGTTGTGGGTTGGTTATCAATGTTTTTCTTACAATGCACACTCCACCAAACAGAAGCAAAACCAGTAAATTCTCTAGTGGCACCTCGTACTCGCTCAAGTTCAGAAAAGTCATGGTGACTAAAAACTTGTTCTACTTCAAGCTCCCAAGCTAGATAAATAGCAGGATTAAATCTGACCATGTGCTTGTGTGTGTTGTCCCAACTCTCGTGATGGTGAAGATGTGTCCGTCGTCCAAGAACTTCTATCTCTGGAACCTGTCATGATTAGTAGAAACAAGAAACGAAATTCAAGAATAATGTTCCTATGAACTACTAGGATGTGGTTGTAAAGTGCTCACAGTAAAGCAAATATCAATATCTTACAAGTTCTTACCATGCGGCAGGTGGTGACAGGCAACCAGCGGTGCCAAATAACTCTGAAGATTGTGTAAAGCGATTGCCAGGGGAACATACGTATACATGGTGTAGAAATATGTGGAGCTGGGTTGGCTATATATGATAGCAAAAGATTAGCAATAATCAATTCAGGGATGCAATGTTGAATAAACAATCAATGACGGTATTGTGCTGGTCCTAGGCTAGACCGGAGTAGAGACGTGAGCCTAGAAAACTAATGTGGTCACGCCGTAGCACAACTAGCATCAATGAAGGATACTAAGTAGCTCTGGACAACAAGATATAAGTGAAGATCACAACGGCAGTAAAGATAATGATGAAAAACAATTGCCAAGCAGGATATACAACAACTTTCTCTCAAACTTTTCTCTGGAAAAGTTTGTGCCAATTTTCTGATAGTTTTTCTCAATAATGGCACTGACTCAAGCTTTCAAATGCAAAAACAATCACTCAGTTCCGAGTTGATATGAAGAGTAAAAAAATTCTAAAACTGGCATGAAAAACTGGAACAAGCTGTGTTGCGAACTTCGAAGGGCAAAAAGACCTATTTAGAAGCTGATTCTGGGGTGCCAAATATTGAACTATTTAGATGCGGCTCGTCGCTAGCTTTCATTTGAGTACCCGCGGAGTCAAAACGGACTTCGTATGAGGAAGTTATGGTTATTTTACTGAACAGTGCACGAAACAGATTCCAATCCGAAATCAACTAGGAGATTGAGTCTAGATAGATCCAAATTTTGTTTTTTTCTTCTCTCTTTTTTTCCTCACACTTTTTTTCTTTCTCTCCTTTTTTTCTCTGACTTTTTTAACTTTTTTCTCTTTTTTTTTCTATGCCTTTTTTTCTCTCTCCCTCTTTCCAAGACAAACTAGATAAGATGCAGATTGGATCTAACGAAGATGTGAACGACCTCAACTATGATTGTGACATTGAATGATGGGTAGCATGTGGTGGAAATTGATGGATGGATGGTGGATAGCGGAAGGGATAACGATGCAGCGGGGGCGTGACTAATGTGAAAAGAACTCGAAACTCTAAACGAACTAGACACTAAGACCAACAACTTGACACGACGATGCAACCGATAATTCAACTATGCAAGCAATGAAAAGAAAATTGCAAAGGCTCAGATTGGCTTGGACAAAGGTTGAATAGATCTAACTTTTTTGTGGCTTTTTCTTGGACAATAGGTAAGAAAATAAATCTAATATAGGAAAAACTGGAAATTCTCACCGAGCAACCTGAAAACTGATACCACTAGATAGAGGCGAGGGTCCCGATCTTTCGATGAGATGATAACTATCGATTTGGTTCATTCGAATTTGACGATCCGACTACAAACGTGCAAGACGTTGCGCCTTAGCAATCCTAAAGCAATCTCCTGAGGTTACTAACGATGCCAGAAGCACGGTCAGCATGACCACGAATGTCTATTCCTGCAAGCAATCGAAGAACGAGCAAGACTATGATAAAGCAATATGAATATTGCAAATATATATGAAGTATTGATAATGGTGGGGATCCGTAAGCAGTCTTGGTCTGGTCGTTGGACATTTGAAGTACACGAAGTTGCAATGGCAAACTTTTAACTAAACAAATCCCCACGAAAAAGCTACTAGATGGATCTACTTATATAGGAGCAAGGGGTGGCGGCCAAGGAGGTGGGAGGACGTCACAAGGCAGCCTAAAACTAATCCTAGGTCGTACAAGGCTCATGGGCCCAAGTGGAGGTGATGCAACACCTTTGGGCTTGTAGTTTGACTCGGATTCTGTTGCAACGTCAGATTGTTTCGTTCATAACTCAACTCTCCAGATGAATTTGAAGGTGAATCCAATTATGTTGGAAAGAGCGCGAAATCTACTTTCAAACAAAAAAAAAAGAATCACCCAATTCGGAGTCCGTATGAAAAAGTTGTTGGCGTTTTGAGTCAGGTATGTCTGTGCAGTCCGAATCTGAATCTAGAACGTGAGAGACTTGGACTCTATCTTCTATTGGCCCAAAAGTGATGTGAGAGGACTTTTTGAACAGCACCTAAACTTCTCTTTTTCCCTTATCTTCATATGTGGATTGGACAAATGTCCCATACACCTGAAATTAGACATGACACAAAAGTTTGTTAAGTATTTTCGTCTTGGATGACATAAATAAATTATTGCATAGTTTGCATTAGAAATCACCTTACAAATATACATGTCTGCAATATTTTTGGTCGTATACAAGGTAGTCATGTCCTCATCACTCGCTTCGGTCCTGCTTGGAGCACTCAGGTCCAGTGACATCGTCAAGGTCTCATTTCTGTGACATACAATAACACTCGACCGTTAGCCGAGTCAAGATAATAATGGACGAAGACTAAACAGGAACATTTACATTGAGGCCACCGGCATTGTCACTTTGATCCGAGGCATAGTGGCCTTGCAAGGCTTGGAGGCCATTTGTTCGGGCTACTTCTCAGCAGAGCTCTTCGCTTCGGCACGCCCGCGCTTCTAGGTGCACATTGTTCGCCCCGAAGCAGTTGGATGCTGAGCCCCTCCCGCCTTAGCACTCAGATCATGCAGCGCTTTGGAGCGAGGCTCCTTCGTTCCCTCAAAGGAAGGTGAGGACTAAGCGTACTCTCCCTCCTCAATGCTTTCGTCCTCGGCACTCTCATCATTGTCATCGTCATCGTCTTCCTATGACTACTGGCGCTCGTCATCACTCGTCACATCCTTGGGTGACCGTCGATCACCGAGATGTCTGAGATCATGTGTTGGAAACTGCAGGGAAACAAAAACACCATAAAACATAAATCAGCCATGCTAGAACTAACTTATGGATGCTCTGACTGGACAGAAGAAGTTTACATCTTCTGGCGGCAGGTCCTTGGCATATGGGGGCACCCTCCTGGCCCCGTGGGTTGTCTCAAGCGCAAATGATTGCTCTGATCTTGGCTCCCACGTACTTCACAGTGATCTCCTCTGGATGCACCTGAGTGGGGGTCACTCAACCCTTCATACATCCACATAGGATGGGCCCGGGCCTGCAATGGCTAGATCCATCGAGTGAGGAATGTCTCCAGCAGATCCATCTCGTTAACGTCGGCGTTCACAATAGTGACAAGGGCACTGGCCAGGGTGCTGACCTCCGTCTTCTCCTCGGTCACCAAAAGGGACTCGGGATCCCTCACCCTCTCCACCAAGTACGGGGGAAGGCCCAAATGGATGTTGGCCCCAAGGAAGTCCCTGCAATAAAACCAAGTCCCCTGCCACCCCTTGAAGGAGTCGGGGAAACTCATCTTTGGGAAGGCACTACCCCCTCTGCTAGATCCCCAGGCCCCCGCACAGCTAGGCGATGTGGGTCTTCTTGCCTATCCGCGAATCCTTTTTCATGTTTGTCGGTACAACTAACATTTACGTTTGTTGCCCTGACTGTACACAGGCGTGTTGGCATCACATAACTACACCAACATATAAAGGAAGGCCAAGCCAGAGAAGCAAAACTTTGAGAGATCAAAGAACGGATCAAGAAGATGAAGACAAACCAAGACAACAAGATATCACCTTGGAAAAGCCTCCCTTGCTGGGCAGGAGAGCCTGACCAAGTCGAGGCCGCCACAAGGACAAGTCCAAGATTTCCCTAGCAGGCTTGTCGGGTCCACCACGGGAAGATCTCCCCGACAAGGCACAACCGCTCCATCGCTCCACCGCACCATGACACTAATTACTTATTAGTGCGGTGTTGAGCCCCCAAGTGATTAAGTGGCTTCCACTAAGCATGTTGCAGCCATTTAGGAGACATATTACCTTCATATGACACCCGTCCAGAGGCATGTCAAGCTGATAAGAAGAAGATGACTAAGTGGCATGACATGCTTGCCTGGCTGCATCCTCAGCATGACACCTAGAAGTGCATTTAATGCACATTGTCCTAACTGCTAGTGATGTAGGGTGGAACCCTACATGGCCGATCTTTCACAAAAGGAGCGGATCCCTTGAAGAACATGAAGAACACGAGGGGAAACATGAGGGGAAACACGAGAGAATCACTCAAACCAACAAGAATGATCACACATATGCTAGATCCAAGTACACATAGAGATAACACAATCCAAAGTCAACAAGGGACGATACAAGGCGTAACCGGTTCTTCTCCAAAGGAGGTCTTGATGCTCTTCTTCACAAGAAGGTCTTGAATCCAACGTGGATCTTCTCCGAAGAGGGGCCGCGGTCTCCCTCAAGGAGTAGATCCGTATGGATGAGCAAATATCTATCTCAAGTATGAGCTAAACCAATGCTAACCTAACTAGAAGGAGGTCTATTTATAGTCTTAGTGCAAATGGGGGCGAAGTGAAGGGGTACATGGGCCTCGGGCCCGATCCTGTGCACAGATAGGTACCGGACATCCGGTGTGTAGCGGTCGTCCGGTAGCTCATGGGTGGCCGGACGTCCGGTGGCTTCCGGACTTCCGCAGGTGATGGCTCGGTTTCTGAGGTACCGGATTTCCGGAAGTGGCCGGTTGTCCGGTGGCGTCGGACGACCGCTCGTTTGGCTCGGGTGCGGAGATACCGGTCGTCCGGTCCAGGCCGGTCGTCCGCTCGCTGTAGCTTGGCTGGAGCTTCAGGCGACAGACGTCCGGTCCCGACCGGTCGTCCGGTGCTGTAGCTTTCGTGGCATCCCTTCTTCTCGTCCTTAGCACTCGGTGTCCTCACCGTCTTGTTCGTTGGATGTAGTTTCTCCATGGCTCTCCTCCAAGTACCTGATCACACATAGTGTTTCCGCTTGAGGTAGCAGCCATGTCTCATGCATAGAAAGTGGTAGTTCGGAAAGGAGTGAGTTCACCTTAACTTCGATAGCCTTTGCTCATGCTCTTGTCATTGGTCCAAGTGGTGTCATGGGTGACGTAGGTAGTTCCATGGGGATGACCTTGGGATGCTCCGCATCATCTCCCCTCTCTTGGAAGAGATCTGACCTCGGATCAAAATTTTCATCACCATGGTAGGGAGAAAGATCCTTGACGTTGAAGACATCGCTCACGTTGTACTTATCGTGCGGGGGGTCGATCTTGTAAGCATTGTTGTTGTAGCATGCAAGCACCTAGAATGGTCCATCGGCTCGTGGTAGAAGTTTCGACTTGCGCTCATTGGTGAAGAGTTCCTTGCGGAGGTGTAGCCACACGAGATCTCCAATCTTGAATATCATGGGTTGCTTGTTGACATTGAGCTTGGTCTCGAGTCGTTGTACTTGGCGCTCGATGGTGTGCCTTGTATCTTCATGCATCTTCTTGAGATGGTTCACTCACGTCCATATTGATGCGCTCTTGTAGTGCTAGAGGGAAAATGTCCAATGGGGAATCCGTAGACGACCTCGAAGGAGGACTTTCCAGTAGTTGAGTGTCTTACACGGTTGTAGGCGAACTGGGCGATAGGTAGGCACTCCTCCCATTCCTTGATGTTCTTCTTCATGCGAAGTAGAGCGGCGAGTGTGCGGTTGGTCACCTCCGTTTGGCCGTCGGTTTTGTGGATGGTAAGCCGTGGAGAAGAGTAGCTTGATTCCGGGCTTGGTGCATAAGGTTTTCCAAAAGTAGCTTAGGAACTTGACGTCGCGGTCCGAGACTATCGTCTTTGGTACTTCATCACTGGTTCACGCCGGTCCTAAAGAAACGGTTTTTACCCCTTTCCGTGCCCGCATTTGGAACCGTCGCCAAGTGAGTGTGTGCGATAGGGTATCCTTCCCACATGACCTAGAAATCATCGGGGATAGGCCCTCCTGGGACCCAGGCTGGGGCCGTGTGCGATCGGGCGAGGCATCGAAACTCAATCATTTCCATAGGTATGTACATCCCACACGGTGAATCCTAGAAATCATTTTCATAGGTATGTATATCCCACATGGTGAATCCTAGAAATCATTTCCATAGGTATGTACATCCCACACGGTAATCCAAGAAAATATTTCCATAGGATGTACATCCCACACGGTGAATCCTAGAAAAACATTTCCGTTCGTATGTATATCACACACAGTCAATCCAAAGAATACGTTTCCGTTCTTATGTACACCCCACACAGTCAATCGAGGGAAAACTTTTCCGTTCGGTCGTAAATCCCACACAGTTTTATGTGTAGGCTCATGTGTGAAAGGTGTAACTATCACACATGGTCTTCCTTGGTTAACTGTTTTATTTTATCAACTATATCACACACGATTTGATGAAGAAAACTATGTGGCATTGGGCTATGCATCGCAATCGCTTTTATTGCTAGAACCGTTTGCAAAGGTACATGACACATTTAGCAGGTTTATTAGTTTACAATTAATAATTCCGGTATTATGCAAATTCACATTTCATATCGAACAGTTGTTTGCCAATTTCATATTAGGCACATAAATATATTATAACATCACAGTACTGTAGCTACATCAAAACAGCACAATACAACATATAGCTAGTTCAACTTCATAAGAACAATATATTCATTTCGCTAATCAAGATCATCCAGGCTCGTCTTATCCACCTCTGATTTTAGTTCAGTAAGAACTCGTTTTGCACGGGCCAACTAGGAAAGTGTCTCCTCCTTCGCCAACACCATCTTAGCAAAGTCTTTTAAAAAAAAATCTGAGCTCATTCTCCACCTTCAATTTTTTATCCCGCATCTTGACATATGCTTCAGCGTTGACAAGACATTCTCGAAGCCTAGCTGTGTTCACTTCCTCATACATGCTCCAGAGCTTCGTTAGGCACATCTTCAAAGACTATGGCCACTCTTGATCAACCCACTCCAAGTAAGAACACTTTTGTTCATCCTATAATATTTAAAACTAGATCAGTAACAATTGTAGGGGAAATGGGTTTATAGCAACATATAAAATCACGAATGCTTATTTTCAAAAATTGAAGAAACATGTTAATTATGACATATCTTCTCAAAAAGATCAATGTGCAAATGAAATAATTGGTACTGAGACAACAACCAAATTCTGGAACATCAGAAGCTATAATTAACTACAACGATGCTACAAGTTCTTAATCATGTACAATAAATAACAAATTGAACATTTTATGAGGAAGGTAAATATAACTGCAACACCATAGCGGCTGTGTTTGGATGACAGCAAATTGATACTAACAGGTGTGTACATGCACAAATTTAGTAACATAGAACTAATAGCACTAAGGCCGTCCACTATGTATGCCAAAACTAGTGTAAAGACAACGGTTGCTACATCTCGCACCGGTGCCCTGAACTGGCGAGCCGATGCAGTGGAAAAAAATCAGGGACCCAGACTCCGAAGCACGTAGTTGCTTCGATGCCCAGTTCCTTTGTGCCATAAAGATTTAGTATTTTACTACTTGGCTGCTCGGATGTGTGGACCAAAGTTGGCTGCAGAAACTGCTGAAGTGGTGCCAAATAATTTTCTAATGGCACCGCTAATGAGATGGCAACAATTTAAGATACTAGGTACAAACTATGACACTGTCCTAGGATGCGTTTGGTTGAAGGTGTGGTATGAATGGGTTGGGACCGTGACAGTGATTGAATCACATCTAACAAATGATTTGTAACAACGGAAGAGGGTCTAACCTTGTTTGCACATGCCAGAAACTTCCTCCTAGTGTCCACAGAATCAAACCCAAGTAGCTTGACACATGGAGATTGATGGTGAGAACGAGCAGATAGATCTTCAGCCACCTCGCTCCATTCGTTGCCACTGATGGTCTTAGGGAGCTACAAGAGGAAGAAACGACTCAAATCGACCTCCGAGTAAAAGTCCTTCATTCCAAGCCATAGCCCGAGAGAGAGAAGAGAGGCATACCCGAGTGGTGAAGGAGTAGTCGCTGGAGGAGGAACCGCTGGAGATGTCTGTGAAGAAGACCATGGCGACCCCGGCGGTAGGATGCGGGATGGCGAGAGTGAGGAAGTGGCTGTATCTTAGCAAGGAAGGAATGAAGGAAGGAAGGAAGGAGGAAACATGGGAAAATGTGACTTGTGGTCTGGGAAAAAAGGGGGTGGGGAAGGAGGAACGGGGCGGGGGTAGATATTTTGGCGGTAGGCCAAAATTTTGGAAATGTGGAGGGAAACTTTGCGCGCGGTGCCGCCGGACCATTCACTTTGAACGATTGTGTGCATCTCAAAAGATTCTTTTGCTTTACGCGCATGGGATGAGTTTGATAATTCAAATTTTGGTCTCAAGGCATGGGCACATTCACTTTGAACGTGCGCGGTGCCACCAGACCATTCACTTTGAATGATTGTGTGCATCGCGAACGATTCTTATGCTTTACGCGTATGGGATGAGTTTGATAATTCAAATTTTGGTGGAAATTTCCCCGGGTACGTCATTGCATAATTTAACATTGCTTGCTAATTTGGGCACACAAAAGAGCGTACAGCGGACAAACCACACTTACTGAATCGAGCAATTTTAGTAATTACACAGAGCCAGTTGACCTAAACATTGCTCTAACAAAAGACCAGCATTAAAAACAAAGCCTAAGCACGCATAATTAAAAATCCGCTGCCGCGCCGGCCTATGCATCGCCGGTGTGAGATGAGACATCGATGACTTGTCCTGGCGACATGCCGCCATTGGTGGACTCCATGCCACCCCTGCTGAAGTCGACCGCGTCCTCGTCCTCGTCCTCGGCGCCGCCCTAAAGGTTGTAGTACTCGTAGTAGTGGCTGCGCCAGAGCTCGCGTTGGTACTCCACCGCCGATTCCTCAACGGATAGACTCGTCTCCACCTCGACCTCGCCCACACGCAACTACTCCTCCCGGCGCTCCTCGATCTCCGCCGCCTCCTGCCTCTCCAGCTCCCGCTCAACGACCTCATGAGGAAGCAGGTGCTCCATGGCCACTGCCGCCTTTTCAGACGTGGGTTACATGCTACAGTACGAGGTGGCATGGAATATCTTGGCGTGTGCATCCTCGATCTTGGCGTGGATGGCCTCGACCTAGGCCAGGGCATCATCAGCGGCACAGACGACAGCTCGAGCGCTCTCGGCGTTTGCAGCCGCCATCGCAGCAGCAGCTGCAGCCGTCTCGGCTGCTGTAGCTGCCCTGTCGGCTGCCGAAGACGCCCTCTCGACGGAAGCGGCCGCGCTTAATGCGGATGCGTCGGCACTCTCGGCGTAGGCGGTCGCGCTCTCGGCGCAGGCGGCGGTGCTCGGGGGAGGGGACGCGGCCATCGTACGGTCCTTCATGAAGCGTTTCCACGGCATCATCTTTGCAAGAAGGGGTGCGGGAATGGGGATCGGGATTCATGGATTCGCGGGTTGCCGGCGCTAGAGAAAACGAGTCGGCGAAGCTTAAGGAGGGAGACTTAAATAGACCCAGATATTTTCATCGCAAACGGTTCTTGAAAACAACTGTGTGTGATGTTGTAGATATTTTTTATTAGCTGTGAAAGACAAATTTGGAATAAAGTGCCAAGGGATAGTATTTAAATTGAACGAGAAATTTTGTAGTACTAATACAACTGTCATGTCAAATTTTGGAAAATTTCAGGGGTCATTTGACCTTCTAGGACATTTAAGTGATTTTCTAGCCATTTAATGACCGTAATTGAAATTTGAACTACATGTACATGCAACAGCTAACCATAACGGTTTGGAAACTCATATTTCGTGTACTTATGCGTGATTTAATTCCATATGCAGTAAAATGGAAGGAATTTTCAAACATATTGGTCTAACGGCTATGACACAATTAAGCATGGAGTGACATGGCATTTTAATTCCAAAAAATTAAAAAAAATCAGAAACACAGGAAACCTTGGTTGATGTAATGTCATGCCACCAAAATGATGAGGTAAAAAATTGGCATGTTTGACCAAAGTTTGGACACACAACCCCTCACAAACCGGAGCAACTCACTAGAAGGCTCGTGGTTCCGAGAGGGAATAATGCATGTTGGATGACGAACGGGAGATAGCTTCCTCTTACGGCCTTCAAATTTTTTCTACGTCTAACGTGCACTACTACAACTATAATGTGATATTTTTGAAAATTCTAGGGGTCATTTGACCTTTTAAAGACATTTAAGTGATTTTCTAGCCATTTAGTGACCGTAATTCAAATTTGAACTACATCTACATGCAACACGTAACCGTAACGATTTGAAAAATCATATTTGTGTATTTGTGTGCGAGTTAATTCCATGTGCAGTAAACTAGAAGGAATTTTCAATCATATTTATATGGCGACATGGAAACATATGCATGAATACGTATGCATGGAGTGGCATGGCATTTTAATTCCAAAAAAATAGAAACACATGAAACCTTGGTTAATGTAATGGCATGCCATCAAGATGATGTGGTAAAGAAATTGGCATGTTTGACGAAAGTTTGGACACACACCCCTCACAAACCGGAGCAACTCGCTAGAAGGTTCGTGGTTCCGAGAGGGAACAATGCATGTTTGATGATGAACGGGAGATAGCTTTCTCTTACGGCCTTCAAATTTTTTCTACGTCTAATGTGCACTACTACAACTGTAATGTGAAATTTTTGAAAATTCTAGGGGTCATTTGACCTTTCAAAGACATTTCAGTGATTTCCTAACCATTTAATGACCGTAATTCAAATTTGAACTACATCTACATGCAATGCCTAACCAAAATGTGTTGAAAAAAATCATATATGTGTACTTGTGTGCGAGTTGATTCCATGTGCAGTAAATTAGAAGGAATTTGCAAACATATTGGTCTCATGACACGGACACATGCATACATATGCATGGAGTGACATGGCATTTTAATTCAAAAAATAGAAAAATGATGAGAAACACATGAAACCTAGGTTGATGTAATGTCATGTAGCGACCAGACCTCAAACAGTCTGATCTCTGTGCATCAGTGTCATCCCTGGATTGGTAATGCTGACACGCAAAGTACTTGAGGATTTATAACAGAGTAGCAATCACACACTTATTACATCGAATGTCTCGAAAGAGAACATATCACAATAAATATGGCTTAAGGCCATCTAATACGATAACAGCGGAAGGCTTGGAAGATAAAGTGAGTCCATCAACACCAAAGGCATCACTGAGTGAAAGACCATGACCTAAGGCACCTTACTCGTCATCTGAAAAGTCTGCAACATAATACGTTGCAGCCCAAAAATGGGTCAGCACATGGAATATGCTGGCAATGTAAAACAAGAGAGTAATGAACAATGTAAAGCTATCACTACATGCATATATGGCTGGTGGAGGCTGTACGGTTAAAGTTTTGTGAAAAGCCAATTTTTCCCTACTACAAAGGAATATATTTTATTTAACTACAAAGTTGGTTGAAAAACATTGAGAATGGTAAACCCCATCTCAATCCCAATTAAAAGTAATTAATAACCCAATCAAATTATATTTAATAGTGATGAGATCCAAATGATAATCCAAAACTAGAAACTCAAGATGTCCATAACCGGGGACACGGCTAACCATGATTAGTTTGTACACTCTGCAGAGGTTTGTGCACTTTTCCCCGCAAGACTCGATCTCCGTTGGATTTCTCGCACTACATGATGTTTGAGAAACGGATGACCGAGACACCGTTTTTCCGAAGAGGCCCCCTTAACCGGTAGATAAGTCGGTACACCTACAATCCCCTACATCTGCTAGCCCATCATAGAAAGGTTTCCCACAACTTACTAAACTATGCTAGAGCCCATAATGGCATGTGGCTACACATGGAATTTCCAGCATGAATAATCTTATGATCCCTTTGAGCCTGGGTGGCAGTCTATAGGAAAATCACATGGTACCTTGGGATTTCCAAAAATACAGGCAATCACTGGGTTCCCCAGGTGCCTCAATCCACCCAGATGTGTATTAAAGTTGCCACATTAAGTTAACCATTAAATTAGCAACTCACATCTATCATGGATACACTCAAACCCAAACCACGTCTACAAGCATAGCATGGCAATATAAGCATAACATAGAATTAACTCCTAGGGTTTGATAATAAAACAGGTGAATTAGGTTCTACCTCATCTACTTACCAACCCACAACTTATTCAGATCCTAACCATGCAACTGTTTGAGGGTTAATCTAATGCAATAAAACTAGGTAGTAAAGAGGAATGATCAAAGTGTTACTTGCCTTGCTGATGATCCGTGAAACCTAGAGACTTGTAGTAGCACGCTTCGCACTCCGGGTACTCTATCGCAATCAAACAAGCATACAATAAGCAATCAAGCAAGGGGCATGGGTAAAACTCAAATAAGAATATCTAACTAGAAAGTTCAACTTAAGAACTCCGGTTTGCAAAAAGAATCAAATCAAACGAAGCAACGAAACTCAAACTGCGAAAGAAACAAGCTTCGTTTACTAATCTGGACTGAAGTCAAATTTTACAGTAGCAAAAACTTGTTTAAGTAGGTTAAACAGAAAGAGGGCTTTGAGACGGAACTCTGGGCACTTGAATCGCCTGATTCCGATAAACGAGCGAAAAGATAAACTAAAACGAAAATCGGATCAGAAATCGCGATCAAAAATAATCGTGAAAAATCCGAGAAAAAAAAAACTGATGAACAGACTAACGAACGAACGTTCGCTATCTATGGCTAACGGACGAAAACTGTTCGTTAAAAGGAACGTCCGCTAAATAACTGAACCGAAAAAAACAAAATGAATCTAAAAAAACGAATCTAGGGTTTTCGAAAAAAAACTGATCGGTTTTTCTCGCGAAAACCAAGGCGGCGGCAGCGACTACCTCCGGCGGGTCGGCGAGGCGGCGGCGGGGTGGTGTCCAGCGACGGGCGGCGGCGGTGCTACGGTTGGCGGGGCGCGGGTGGGCTGCGGCGGCAGGGCTAGTGGGCTTCGGGGCTCGGCCGGCGCGACTTATAAAGCCCCCTCGAGCGGAGTCCCGCTCAGGTACGGCTCGGAGTCGGTTTTTTAATTATTCCGCGAATAAAAACAAACCAAAGAAATACTAAACGAACTCCAAAAATCCTAAAATAAATTTTCCCCGTCCTCTAAAAATCTACCGGACAAGGTGAACATTTATTTGGGACTCTAATGTAATTTTGAAAAATGCATATTTTTCCTAATTCAAAATAAAATAGAAATAAAACTCCGAATAAAAATCTTATTTGATTTTAATATTTTGTCTCCAATATTTCTTTGTTTTTAGGAAGTCATTTTATCCTCTCTCTTTTATTTTTATAAAAGAAATATTCGAAGAGAAAATAATTAAAATCAAACGATCCTCTTTTCAAAATTTGAGAAAAACTCAAATATGAAAATAACGAAATTCCCAACCCTCTTCGTGGGTCCTTGAGTTGCGTAGAATTTCTAGGATCAAGCCAAAATGCAATAAAAATATGATATGCAATGATGATCTAATGTATAACATTCCAAGTTGAAAATTTGGGATGTTACAAACCTACACCCCTTTAGATGAATCTCGCCCTCAAGATTCGGGTTGTCTAGAAAATAGGTGAGGGTGATCTTTCCATAGGTCTTCCTCTCGTTCCCAAGTGGCTTCATCTTCGGTATGGTGACTCCACTAAACCTTGCAAAACTTGATAACTTTGCTGCGTGTGACTCGGCTGGTGTTGAGGATATAACAACTGAGGGTAAACCGCCCAGGAGGGGCCGGTTCACCTTCAGTTATACTGAAGCCCAAGGAAACCCAGAAGATGGCGCTTTACGGTTGAAGCTTAGAAGCCCAGAGCCCACAGGCGGTTTAGGGCCCATGATAGTAAACCGCCATGATTGTATAAACTTGCATTGTAAGATAAGAAAGAAGAGACCGAGGCGGACACTTGTATGAGCCATCCTCGGGACTCCATAGACCGGCCGAGATCCTCCTGAATATATAAAGGGGTGACCCGGCGGCGGTTCAAGGACAGAAAAACAACAACTCGAAGCTAGACAAAGCGGATTCGCTCCCTGGTCTTTGAAACCCCAGCAATACCAATCACTTCTAGACGTAGGCTTTTACCTTCATCGAAGGGGCTGAACTAGTATAAACTCTCATGTCCCTTTGTCCAGTTTAACCCCTTCAAGCTAACCCGTAGTGATGGCTCCACGACTAAGTCCTTCCATGAGGACATCTGCCGTGACAATTCCACGACAGTTGGCGCCCACCGTGGGGCTATCGCACGATGGTTTTGAGTTCTTGAAGGGAAACTTCGATGGACTGAGGGGATACACTGTGGGCCGGATGACGAAGAGTCGCCGCGGCAAGCTCTACATCGACAACGCAGGATGGGGTCCCAAGGCTAATTCAATCGAATACGTGTACTGGGTCCCCTTTGGTGGGATTCACGTATTCATCAGCAAGATCGGCGAACCGGCCCCCGAGCCGGACACCTGCACCGACATCATCGAGACGGCTCGGCATGCAAGTTCTTCACCGGTTCAGCCTGAGGCTAGGCATGTTTTCGTGTGTGTCGTCCACGGTTCGGGTTATGAGGAGGAACCGATCTCCGATGGAGAAACCGTAGTCCGTAGTGATGACGAGTCTTCCGGAGAAACCGAATCGCTTTACCAGTTGTACGACGACCGGATTGAAGGAGGATCCGAGGGCAACAGTATTCCGGATTCCCCCGGTTTGCCAAACCGGGCTGCTGTCTTCATGGCTGGCACACGACCGGCGCCTCATTCATCTACCGCCGCAGCGGTACTCTCCGGTTCAACAACGGCCACGCCAGCAGGTGCAGGAAGCTCGGCGCCGCCTCCGGCCCAAGTCTTGTCTGATTTGTTCGACGCTCTAGCGGCACTGATGTACGCGGAGGTAGACGTAGCAGCCAGGGATTAGCACGATGCGGAGATTCTAAAGGTGAAAGATCAGATAGCCCAGGCTAAAGCGGACCTGGCAGCAGAGAACGCCAGGATGGCCACATAGCGGGCCGAGTTGGAAGCACAGGCTTACAGGATTAGACTAGATCAGAATGCTTCAGAAGAGGTCATAAGAAGAAGGTACCGATCACATCTCCCATTGGTTTATGAGCCGCAAAATCTTTTCAACACGCCAGGTGCAGGAGCTGGTAACCAATCCCCGCCAAACTGAGCGCGGGCACCGGAAGCAGGAGCGCCGGTTCAGCCACGCGCAACAAACCTGCCTCACCAGAACAACGTTGTATCATCGACGCCGCCCGGGCATTATTCCAACCCGTTGGATAATATTGTGGCCGCCACTTCACGCTTGGCGGCTCTCCCAACCGACGGCGAATCACCAGTTGCAGTGGAAGCGCGTCGGGCTAGGGATCTCCTTCAGACAGCACTGAATCAACAACAAGCATATTCACACAGCCATGAGAGGATTCACTCCACTCCCTGTCCAAGCCAGAGTTATAGCAGACACGTGCAAGACGAACCGGCTGTATCCAGTAGCGCACGCCACCGAAATTCGCCATAGGAGAACAACCCGGCCAGGGGAAGTGCTAATGCTCAAGATGTTGTGGACCACGGCCGCGCACGACGGGGGGCCGAGTTGACAGCTTGACACGAAGCACGACATCATACTCCAGTTCACCCCACTGCCTCCATGGAGCGAGGGGTAATGTTCAGTTCCCTAGGAGTACCATGTTTAACTCCTGCGCTGCGTAATGTGCGATTGCCCAAGGATTTCAAGGGACCTCGTAAGGTACCAAATTACACCGCCGAGTTGCAGCCAGAGGCGTGGGTGGAGAGCTATGAGATGGCAATGGAGATGTTAGATGTGGATGAGGAGGTTTGTGCTAAATATTTCACCATGATGTTGGAAGGAACAGCTCGCACTTGGTTGAAGAGCTTGCCAACCAACTCTATCAACTCATGGGCCGAATTAAAGCGCCGGTTTATCCAGAACTTCAAGGATACATGCAAGCAGCCAATGTTAATTGTGGATCTGGCCGCTTGTGTCCAAGAGGAAGGGGAGTCCACGACCCATTGGGTTAAACGAGTCTCGACGATTTTGCATTCGTCAGATCGTATTAATGCAGATACCGTGGTATTAACGTTGGAGGGCAATTGCCGTTTCAAGCCATTGAAACAGAAGTTGGGAAGGCTCAAACGTCATTGCAACGACATGTCAACACTCATGGCCGCTTTAGTTAAGTATGTCGATTTAGATAATACCAAGGATCCGGATTCAGAGGAGGACAAACCGGAGAAGGGAAAGAAGAACGGCGGTGCAAAAGAGCAGCACCACAACCAAGGGGGCCATGGGAATAGCAGTAAGCGTAAAGCGGATAATTCAGATTTGCTGGCTAACACAAATATGCAGCGTCGCAAAGGTAAACCGCCACAGCGCGGCATGAATCTGGAGCGCTTGTTAAACCAGCCCTGCCCGAAGCATGGAACCAAGGAGGCCCCTGCCACACATCTTTGGAAAGATTGTCACATAATGAGGGAGTTCAAAAATTCTGATTTATACCGGTATGATCAGGATCCACCCGGCGGTTCAGGCCCAGGTTTCTATGGGGGCGGCGGTTCAAGCTGTGGATTTCAGAACAACCAGGGCCATCAGAAAAACCATGGTAATAACCAGCAGAATAACCAAGGGAATCAGCAACAGTCAGGTTACCAGAGTCACCCCAAGCAGTTGAACAGCGGACAGTATCATGTGTTCACTACCAGCTTGTGGAAGCGGGATCAGAAACTTCACAAGAGGGCAGTCAATGCTGTTGAACCATCTGTACCACATTATCTTCGATGGTCGGAGCAGCCTATTGTGTGGAGCAGGGAGGATCACCCACCCCGGGTTGACAATCCAGGCCAACTAGCCTTGGTGGTAGCGCCTCAGGTGGGAGGCTATAAGTTTACAAAGGTTCTGATGGATGGAGGGAGCAGTATCAACATCCTGTACTATGAGACTTTCCGTCGCATGGGTTTGACGGATAAGAATCTTAAATCATCAAACACTATCTTTCATGGTGTGGTACCAGGTAAGTCGGCCTACCCTGTGGGAAAGATTGCTTTGGAAGTTGTGTTTGGAGATGAGTTTGATTCCAGGTCTGAGACTTTGACCTTTGAGGTGGTGAAAATCCAGAGTCTGTATCATGCGCTATTTGGACGGCCGGCTTACGCGAAGTTCATGGCGAGACCCTGTTATGTTTATCTACAGCTCAAAATGCCGGGTTATAAGGGGACGATCACAGTACATGGGAGTCGAAAGATTGCTTTGGATTGCGAGGAAGGTGAAGCGGCCTATGCTGAATCGGTTTGTGCAACAGAGGAGTTGAAATTCTATAAAGACAATGTTGATCCGGCGGACATGACCCCTCTGAAGAAGCCTACAATGGAGCATGACCCGGTCCTCACGTTCAAACCGGCTAATGAGACTAAACTCGTTGACTTCGTCCCTGGTGATTCATCCAAGCAGTTTAGTATCAGTACAAATCTGGATCCGAAATAGGAAAGCGCGCTCATCGAGTTCATCCGTGAGAACCGGGACATCTTTGCATGGAAACCTTCTAACATGCCAGGTGTACCGAGGGAACTCGCTGAGCACACGCTAAATATTGATCCTAAGTTTAAACCGGTCAAACAGTACCTTCGCCGCTTTAACGAAGAAAGACGCAAGGTCATCGGTGAAGAGGTAGCCCAGCTACTGGCGGCTGGGTTTATTGTCGAAGTGTTTCATCCTGAATGGTTGGCAAATCCAGTGCTTGTTCTTAAGAAAAATGGCACTTGGCGTATGTGTGTAGACTACACTGGTTTGAATAAAGCTTGCTCGGCAGATCCTTTCGCTCTCCCGCGTATCGATCAGATCATTGATGCAACGGCGGGTTGTGAGCGCCCGAGTTTCCTGGATGCTTATTCAGGTTATCATCAAATTAAGATGGCAGTTAAGGACCAGGAGAAGACAGCCTTCATCACACCCTTTGGAGCCTTCTGCTATGTTTCTATGCCCTTTGGGCTCAAGAGTGCCCAAGCAACCTACCAGCGTTGTGTGCAAAATTGTCTTCACAAGCAGATCGGGCGTAATGTTCATGCCTATGTGGATGACATTGTGGTGAAATCCAGGAAGCAGGGAACCCTAATAAATGATCTCAAAGAGACGTTTGACAATCTTCGGGTTTACAAAATGATGCTCAACTCGGATAAATTCGTCTGGAGTGACGCCGCTGATGCGGCATTCGAGGAGTTGAAGCGGCAGCTAGCTGAACCGCCAGTCCTCGCTGCCCCAGTTGATAATGAACCTCTACTGTTGTACGTGGCTGCCAATGCCCGAGCAGTTAGTGTGGCGATTGTGGTTGAGCGTAAGGAGGCTGGGAAAGAATATCCGGTTCAACGACCAGTTTATTATATTAGTGAAGTACTGATTGAATCAAAGAAAAGATATCCGCATTGGCAGAAGTTAGTGTATGGAGTTTTCATGGCAAGTAGGAAACTCAAGCAATACTTTCAAGGCCATCCTATTACAGTGGTTAGTTTTGCTCCCTTGGGTGATATAATCCAGAATAGAGAAGCAACTGGCCGGGTTGCGAAGTGGGCGATCGAGCTCGGTCCCCATGGTTTGAAATATACACCCCGAACAACCATCAAATCTCAGGCACTTGTGGACTTCATCAATGATTGGACCAAGTTACAGGCACCAGAAGACAAACCGGATAATACATACTGGACCATTCACTTTGATGGATCCAGGCAGCTGGAAGGCTCGGGGGCTGTAGTTGTCCTCACTTCCCCTCTAGGAGATAAGATTTGTTATGTTCTCCGCTTAATGTTTCCTTGTACTAACAATGCAGCGGAGTACGAGGCCTTGCTCCACGGACTTCGTGTAGCTAAGGAAATGAACTTAAGCCGGGTTCGATGCTTTGGAGATTCTGATCTGGTGGCTCAGCATGTTTTTGGTGCTTGGGATTCTAAAGACCCGCTCATGGCGGCTTATAGGCGCAAGGTGGATATTGTAGCAGGTCACTTTAAGGGTTATCAGGTGGAGCACATCGACCGGCACAAGAATGAAGCAGCAGATGCTCTAAGCCGACTGGGATCTCAACGTAAACCGGTACCACCTAATACCTTTCTAGATATCTGGCATAACCCGTCTGTAAAGTTGCCTACAGAAGAGGATTTAGCTGTTCCTGATCCGGAGGCCTAGTTGGTAGCCGTTCTACATGCCACCCCGGATTGGACGGTCCCATATTTGGCGTATCTGAACCGGGGCGAATTACCAGAAGATGAACTTTTCGCCAGGTAGATAGTCCAGCGGTCTAAGTCTATGGTTGTTCACAATGGCGAGTTGCACCGTTCTAGCGTTTCAGGCGTATTCCAATGTTGTGTTTCTCCTAAAGAAGGACAAGAGATTCTACGGGAAATCCATGAAGGGGATTGCGGTCACCATGCCAGCTCAAAGTCCTTGGTTGCTAAGGCTTTCCGACATGGGTTCTAGTGGTTGACAGCTCATTCTGAGGTGGAAGACTTGGTAAAGCGGTGTGACGCTTGTCAGAAATTTTCACGTCGTGCTCATGTTCCTGCTCAGGAGTTACGCATGATCCCCATCACTTGGCCGTTTGCTACTTGGGGTCTTGATATGGTTGGACCCTTTCAGTGTTCTAAGGACAAGAAGACCCACCTGTTGGTGGCGGTTGACAAGTTTACCAAATGGGTTGAAGCGGAGCCCGTCAGTAAATGTGATGCAGCCACGACAGTTCAATTTCTCAAAAAGATTATTTTCCGTTTCGTCTTTCCACATAGCATCATCACAGATAATGGTACAAACCTTTCTAAAGGTGAGATGGAGGAGTTCTGCCAACGAGAGCACATCCGGCTTGATGTAGCGTCCGTGGCTCACCCCCAGTCTAATGGCCAAGTTGAGAGGGAGAATCAAGAAATCCTGAAGGGTATCAAGCCTCGGCTCATGGTCCCTTTGAAGCGGACGCTGGGTTGTTGGGTGGAGGAGTTACCATCTGTGTTCTGGAGCATAAATACCACCCCAAACCGATCTACGGGATATACACCCTTTTTCCTGGTCTATGGAGCTGAGGCTGTCCTCCCAAGTGATATCCGTCACGACTCGCCCCAGGTCACGAATTATGTTGAAGCGGATAACGTGCAAGCACGTCAAGAGGCGCTGGAACTGTTAGATGAGAAGCGAGACATGGCATTGGCTCGGTCAGCGGTTTATCAACAAGACCTGCGGCGTTATCACAGCCGCTGGGTTAAGACAAGAACTTTTCAAAAAGGCGATTTGGTACTTCGGCTCATTCAAGACCAGACGGATATGCGCAAGTTATCCCCACCTTGGGAAGGACCTTTTGTGGTCTGCAAAAATCTGCACAACGGATCATACTACCTCATTGACGTTCGAGAAGACTCACGCAGCTCTGAGGAGGAGACCCGGCGGCCATGGAACATAGCTCTCCTACGGCCTTATTACACTTGAAGCCACAGGCTTTTCATATGTACATATTTCTACAATGTATATATTATGATCAATATAATAAACCGGCATCCTTGCTATCAAACAGGGCCTCCGCCGTTTTCTTCCTTCAAATATCTGTTAACTTGGGGGCTTCCTGTTCAAACATAGGTCTATTCACCAAAGAGAACATAGCATTACTACCCTCTTGATGCGGCTATCACGCCTTGGGGGCTCCCTGTTCAAACATAGGTGTATTCACCAAAGAGAACATAGCGTTACTACCCCCTTGATGCGGCTATCACGCCACAACAAAGCTCGGGAGCTTCACACCCAAGGGGCCAAAGAGAGTCTTGTGGCTATGCACAGCTCAAACATAGGCACCCATTGAGCACAGCTCACAGAGTTACTTGGGGGCTCTTTGCGTCAAATACCAAAGAGTTTGAAAGGACCCTTGTAGCTGGGTATCGACCCACGGCTTGGAAGCCTGGTGTATTCACCTAAAACCCTGGGTTAACCTGCCTTCATCAAGTAAGCCACTCCTATCCAGGTAATCCTGGCACGACCCTTCGAACGTTTGACAGTTACTCTCATTGAGACCCTGAACTTGTCAAAGTTAAAACAATGATTGGTTAGTTGGAGGGCCATCTTAAAAGGCTTTGCCAAAATGGTTTAACTCAGTGGCCTGGCAGCCCTCGAAAAGCCTCGACTAAAGTTTTTTTTGTTTGCTTTTTTGCTAAGTTTTGGTTTTCGTGAGGTCTATGTTATACCGGAGTTTCTTAACCCAGCATGGCTTATGGATCTTCTGTTAAAATATACAATTAAAGGTAATCCGGCATCCCTCAAAACCGGTCTGGCTTTGACACTTTGTCTCCAGCAATCAACCGGTGTTCATCACAACCCGGTTTTATATCATATATGCCAACATGGCATGGTGGAAGTTGGGTTTTCACCTTTTCTTCACATCACAATTGGTAAACCAACAGCAATGTTTTATATCACAGGTATGATTTATTATTGCTGCAACCGTAGTTGCTTACCAAGTTGTGTTGGGTATTTTGACCCATCCGTTGGTAAACCGCCTGGACAGATTTTCCTTATGCAAGCACAGGGACTGCATAATATTGTAAAAATACATAAGCCAGTACTAAAATTCTCATGACAAATCAACGCAAAGTATATCCCGTTGCACGAGGGCAACGGATCAAAGTATTTCCACTAGCTTATTACAAGGCGCTTGAAGGCCCAAAATATGGTGTTTCCAGCAGAACAAGGTTTCTGGAGCATCACTCTAATTGCCAGATCAAGTCTCATTACCATGTTGATGCGAGGTTGATGGGTTATCTGGCATTGGTTCAACCTCCTCTTCCCCACCTAGCGGCTGGAAGTTTGTGGTGGTCCAGTGAATCCGGGTTAAGGCCTGAAAGATAGCTTCTTCATTGATAGGTTTTGACGGATCAATGTTAGGGGCATAAGTGTGCTTACGGATTCCTGGAATAAGATTTTGCGCCTCCGGAATGACAGGGTTAACCCGTTTGTTGTTGGCATCATAATAAGACCGGTGAACCGTCAAGTTAGCATCTGCTGCCAGCTGACTCGCCAGAGGACGCATCTCCCTTGTCACTCTTTTAAGGGCTGCATCATCAAAATCTGCCCTGTTTTCTTGTGTGCTTGGAAAGCCTTTGGCAACGTCAATCGGATCCAAGTCAGCTATCCATGCTTTGGCTCGGGTAAGTGCCAACAAAGTGCCGGCCCTGGCAGCAGATCGCTTCACCTCTTCTAGCTGTGCTGGTACCATGGATAGCCTTGTCAGAGTATCCTTGATCAGTGTTGGGGCCGGTTTGTCATAGGAGGCTGCACAGATAACCCATTGAGCACCGGTGTAAAGTTGTTCCAGAAGAGTATACGCTGCTTTCAGCTTCATCCGTACATCTGAGCCCAGATGAGTAATGCGGCTCCCTGCAACAGTTTAAGAATTTCATATTTCAACCGGCACCTTACGAGATGGGTATTTCAAATAATTTGCTAAGAAGTACTTACCAAATACTGCGGAGGTCATGGCGTTTACTTGGCACTTTAACCCAGAAAGTTCTTCTACCACCGGTTTAAGTGCAGATTCGACGTCTTTAGCCCGTTTCAGCAATGTCCCCTTTTCAGTGTCCCAGTTGGCACATTCCGTCATGAATTCTACTTTCTGTCGTTCTATGGAAGTTAAAGCGGCTCGAAGCTCATCTTTGGCTTTGGAAGATTCTTCTTGGTGAGATTTGATACTTTCTTGAAGATCAGCAATCTGCGTCCGTTGATGGTTTATGTCAGCCTGCCAAAATCAAGAGGAGCATTTCAATATTTTATCAAAAGTCCCAAAGCATACAACTGGTTCTATACTTGGCACTTGGGGGCTAATGCGGATTAATTCTTTCTTACTTCTTATTCAAAGTCCCAAGGATTCATACAAGTTTCAATCCTGGCACTTGGGGGCTAATGTGTGTTTGTTCAAAGAACTTAAAAGTCAACAAATGTGCAGTTTGGAAATTCAAAGTCCCGGTTTGTTTTTACAAATTAAACCGACCCTTGGGGGCTACAGGATACAAGGCAGTGAAAATACAAAGATAAGGAGGAAAATGTTTACCTCATAATGTTCCTTCATCAGATTTACCAAGTCAGCCTCATTGTCTCGACTTGTATAAAGCCGGTTCAAGAAACCGGAATGAAGATCCTGGGCAGAAAGATTAGCATATTTTGACATATCAGTTTCCATCTTCCTCTTGCCCATTGAAATAAACTCATCCTTGGCGGTATGTTTGGCCAAGACAACTGGATCACCCGGAGCGGTATAAGCAGTGCCAGTAACAATAACGTCATCGTCTTTGGCTGGGCTTGGCGGATTAGCACTTGACTTCAGTGGATCAGCAGCCGGACTTGCAGGCATAGCATGTGGACTTGAGGTATCCTCATGTATGGCCGGATCAGCTTCCAGCGGATTAGCATTGATAGTTGGCTCTGGCAGGGTAAAATCATCCATGAGATTATCGAGATTTTTATCAAGATCCTCAGGAGGTTTCTCCAGCTCAACTTCACCGGTAGGGGCGCTGGTCTTGGCCTTCTTACTCAAACGAGCTTGAGCACTAATATTGAAACAAAGATTAGCATGGTCAACTAAGTTATGAAAGAGAAGGGAATATTACACACTTACCCAGGGACGGTTTTCAATGGAGGCAGCTGAGTGGTTGATGAACCACCAGACGAATTAGAAGATGCCTGATAATTTGAATCAGATGAATTGAGAGGGCATCGGAAGAAACCTTTCAAAAGATAACGTTTTTCAGAAGAACAAGCAACCTCTGGACGACGTTTCCGGTTTGGGGTATCAGGTAAACCGGAAGAAGTGACCTATTGACCACTGTGCCGGGTTGTGCGACGCCCTTCGGTTTGCTGTGGCTTCAAAGAAAGTTTTTGATCCAAATGAGCAACAGGGTGAGAGCATTTCACTTTTCGAACTGCACGGCGAAATCGTTGAACCGGCACAAGTTCCGAGTTAGAAGAAAGACAAATTACCTCATCATGATCTGCATGGCTGGCCTCCGTATCATCCTGAAAATAATCATTGTCAGTAAAATATATGGATAGAATTCAAGGGAGATCAAACTTTACCTCTTCAGCCGAGTCATCAACATCTTCTGGTGGTTCTGAAGACTCAGCAGTTTTCTTGTTGGCAGCTTTCATGATGAACTTGGTCTTACTACGAGGAGCCTTAGCTACTTTGTCTTGAGTTTTCTTTTTCCAAAAAGAGCTACTGGCCTATGGGATTGCACAAAGGTATTATTATAGCAGTGTCAAAGCGGAGAAGGATAAGGAAAAGTACAAGGTTAAAATATTTACCCCGGGCGGTTTGTTGGAGCCGTAAAAAGGATGCAGACCAATTTGAGTACATATGGCGAGCGGTTCGTCGAGTATTTTCTTTACACTTTCACTGACTTCATCGTCCGCCAGTGCTATTGAATTAAACCGTTGAGGATCATTGGTTTTTCCGGTGTATTCGAACATCAATCCGGGCTGGCGGCTTAAAGGAAGAATGCACCATGAAATCCAGCAACGAACGAGATCAACACCAGTTAAACCGTTGGCAAGAAGAGCCTGAAGTTTGGCGAGTTGAGGTGCATAGGCTTGTCGATCTTTGGCAGGCAATCTCTGAGCTAAAGGGTGATTATTACTGAGCCGGTGTGGACGGTAGCCCGGCAAGGGATTCTCTTCAGCAGGGGTGGTATTCTGACAATAGAACCAGGTTTGGTTCCAGTCTTTTGGATGGCTGTGAAGTTTGGCATGAGGAAAATCAACCTCTTTCCTCTTTTGGATTGACACACCGCCAAGTTCAGTATTAGGTCCATCAGAAAATTCCGTCTGGCGGTTTAAGTGAAAGAGATCTAGAAAGAGATCGACAGTTGGTTCTTCTTGCAGATAAACCTCGCAGAATACTTGGAAATTGCATATGTTGGACACAGAATTTGGTCCAATATCTTGAGGATGAAGTTGGAGCCTGGCAAGAACATCCCAGAAATTTTTTGATCTGGGAGGACTGAAACCTTGAGCTAAATGTTGCAAGAATACAATTACTTCTCCATCTTGAGGTTCAGGGGGCACTCAGGGCCAGGAACTCGCCAATGGAGGACATTTTTTGAAGGCAAAGCGCCAGCGGTGATATATTCATTGATCTGCGTTTCTGTGATCCGAGACGGAACCCAGTTGCGTGTAGCAAATTGCTTCGTCATCTTACAAAGTCTGTAAAAGGAAAATGGACGGTTTACGATTGGCGGTTCATATGTGTTTGTCAAAATGTTAAACCGGCAATTCAAGGTATACGTATGAAGTGAACCGGGCATGGCTGTTCAAAGTCTAGATGGCGGTTTAAGAGAGGGCTAATGACATACGACGGATTATCAACACTAAAGGATAAACCGCCTTTTTGAGGAAGAACCCCAAGCTAGAAATTTGTTAAGTGTGGAACAAACAGGTTTCACAAGTTGCAATTATTATTTTGGATCAAACGATCGCTCTGGAAGGAAAAATTTCTAGACCTAAAACAATGCAGAGAAGTTTATACATTCGAAGAGGGCTTCCAAACAATGGAAATAAGATCTATTTTTATGCAAGATAAGCACAAATAGTTGCGGCAGCAGTTCTACATTGTTTTTACAATCTAAACAGGGCATTGGAGGTGAAAACTAGCAAGGGTTTTGCATCGGGCGGTGATGACCGCCGACGAACTCAAACAAAGTTCCAATGCAGATCTGAGAAGGGGAAGGAGAAGAACTCACGGATGTGGACGAGCTGCGGAGGTTCGCCGTCGATTTCTGGTCAGAATCAGGTCGATGCAGCGGCCTGAGTCGGTGCGGACTGGAAGATTAACAACGGCGGCGGCGGCGATACTTGAGGTCTTCAGGTCGTGAGGAGGAAGACGATGTGGTTTGGAAAGGGGGAAATGGAAGGCACCTCGGTCTTATTTATAAGGAAGTGAGATAAAACGGCAGGCACAAAAATCGAGGAATCAAAAGCGGCAAAAGAGGATGCAGCTGTCGCCTCGATCTTCGGGAATTAATGAAAGAGAAGGGAATCTTTGTAAAGCTTTTTTATACAGGAATGACGTCACAATGATTTACTACAGTAACAGAAGATGACGTCATGGCGATTCATCAAAGTTCATAGGGAGAAGACAATATGGTGGTTTACGAGAATTGCTAGAAGTTCAAGGACTGAAAACTGACATGAATAGGTTCAAATCAATCTGGGGCCTAATGTTGAGGATATAACCACTGAGGGTAAACCGCCCAGGAGGGGCCAGTTCACCTTTAGTTATACTGAAGCCCAAGGAAACCCAGAAGATGGCGCTTTACGGTTGAAGCTTAGAAGTCTAGAGCCCACAGGCGGTTTAGGGCCCATGATAGTAAACCGCCATGATTGTATACACTTGCATTGTAAGATAAGAAAGAAGAGACCGAGGCGGACACTTGTATGAGCCAGCCTCGGGACTCCGTAGACCGGTCGGGATCCTCCTGAATATATAAAGGGGTGATCCGGCGGCGGTTCAGGGACAGAAAAACAACAACTCAAAGCCAGACAAAGAGGATTCGCTCCCTGGTCTTTGAAACCCCAGCAATACCAATCACAACTAGATGTAAGATTTTACCTTCATCGAAGGGGCCGAACTAGTATAAACTCTCGTGTCCCTTTGTCCGGTTTAACCCCTTCAAGCTAACCCGTAGTGATGGCTCCACAACTAAGTCCTTCCATGAGGACATCTGCCGTGACAATTCCACGACAGCTGGCAAAATCAAGAATCTTGACTGGCTTTTCCTCGTAGGTCAAATCGCTATCTAACTATCTTGCTTCCAGTGGCACTGTATCTCTCAGAGGGATATCAGCCATCTCTGCGTGGCACTTCTTCAACTGGGAAACGTGGAACACATCATGAACTCCTGATAATCCTTCAGGCAATTCCAGTTTGTATGCAACTTCTCCCATACATTCCAAAACCTTGTATGGTCCCACAAAACGTGGTGCTAACTTCCCTTTAACTCCAAAACGCTTCACTCCTCGAAGTGGTGATACACGAAGGTATACTCTGTCTCCGACTTCGTAAACTGTCTCCTTGCGTTTAGTATCCGCATAACTCTTCTGTCTGGATGGGGCTACCTTGAGCCTATCATGAATCAGCTTAACCTTCTCTTCAGACTCCTTAATAAAATCTGGTCCAAACAACTACCGGTCTCCAACTTCATCCCACAACAACGGTGTTCTGGACCTCCTTTTGTACAAAGCTTCGAAAGGGGCCATCTTCAAACTGGCTTGGTAACTGTTGTTGTAAGAGAATTCTGCGTAAGGCAAATTATCGTCCCAACTAGATCCATAATCTAATGCACAAGCTCTCAACATGTCCTCCAGAATCTGATTGAGTCTCTCAGTCTGTCCATCCGTCTGCGGGTGAAAAGTTGTACTGAACTCTAGCCTAGTTCCCAAAGTTTCATGCAATTGATTCCAAAACTTTGAGGTAAATTGGGTTCCTCTATCTGATACAATCGTCCTCGGAACTCCATGCAAACATACGATCCTGGTCATATATATCTTTGCCAACTTAGCGCTGGTGTAAGTGGTCTTCACTGGGATAAAATGAGCTACTTTCGTCAAACGGTCGACTGCAACCCATATCAAGTCATAGCCTGAGCGAGTCCTGGGTAATCCCGTGATAAAATCCATGCCTAGCTTATCCCACTTCCATTCGGGTATCGACAATGGCTGTAGCAATCCTGCTGGCTTCTGATGCTCTGCCTTCACTCTCTGACATACATCACAAACTGCTACATACTTGGCAATATCCTTCTTCATTCCGGTCCACTAGAAACTATCTTTCAAATCCAGATACATCTTGGTATTTCCTGGGTGAATCGAATATGGCGAATCATGGGCCTCCTACAAAATCAGCTTCCTGATCTCCTGACAGTTGGCACATATACGCGGTCCTCAAACCATAAGGTATCGTGCTCATCCTCACGAAATCCTTTGGCCTTTCCTTTGCTCATCCTTTCCTTAATCTCGGCTATCTCCTTGTCCATCCTCTGAGCTTCTCTGATCTTATCCATCAAATTAGATTGAATCTCCAAAGCTTCTACATAGCCTCTCGGAACTATTTCCAAACATATCTCACAAAGGTCTTCCGCTAACTCCTTAGGTAACTATCCGGTCATGAATGTGTTGACATGACTCTTGGGCTCAACTCATCGGCTACTACGTTAGCATTTCCGGGATGATAATGCAACTTCATATCATAATCCTTAATGAGTTCCAACCATCTCCTCTGCCTGAGATTCAACTCCTTCTGTGTGAAGATATACTTCAAACTCTTATGATCTGTGTATACTTCACTATGGTTTCCGATGAGAAAGTGTCTCCAAGTCTTCAACGCATGCACTACGGCTGCTAACACCAAATCATGCGTAGCATAATTCAGCTCATGGGGCTTAAGCTATCGTGAGGCATATGAAACAACTCTTCCTTCCTGCATACGCACTGCTCCAAGTCCTCGACGAGAGGCATCACAATACACTTCATAATCCTTGCGTTGATCTGGCAGAATCAACACTGGTGATGTAACCAAGCGTTTCTTCAACTCCTGAAAACTAGCCTCTCATTTGTAACGCCCCGAGACCGTTGCGCCAGGTGTCTGCCAGTTATTCGATGTTGTTGCCTTGTCATTTGCTTGCGTGTTGCATCTTATCATGTCATCATGTGCATTGCATCATCATGTTTTAAAACTTGCATTCGTCTGGGTTCTCCGAGTTCTCTCCGTTGTCCGTTCTGAGCCCAACCACACTTGCACACGCCCGCGGCATGTCCGAAATAGTATTTTATAAGTGGCCGGAAAATGTTCTCGGAATGGGATGAGAGTTGACGTGTGGTCTTATTATAGTATAGATAGATCGCCTGTCAAGTTTCATCGCATTCGGAGATCGTTTCATGCCCCAACGGATAACTATAGCGGCATTATAGCCGGTCTAACGTTGGACGTTTTCGTTCTCCGGAAACAGTCGCCAGGCCTCTCTCTCTTCTCTTCTCTTAGCTCGAGACCGTCTACACAGCTCACTACCTACCGCTAGGTCCAACCTAACCTCTCTCGTCAGCCCGCAGCGCCCCACGCGCTCATCCAAAAGTTGTCCCGAACCCGACCCAGACTGTCGCCACCGTTGTGTCCGGATCATCTCCAAACATCTACAAAGCGTCTCCGTTTTATTATATGGGCTCCCTAGCCTATTTATTCTCGACCGCCCAATTACGATCGGAGGGTCCTTCTAGCCCCTAATCAGCCACCTACTGTATATATAATGTCCAACCCTAAAAACTAGGAGAGTCCCATCTTTTCCTCCTAGCCGCTGCCGCTCCTCCTGTCTCTTCTTCCATGGGATCCTCCCCGCATCCGCCTCCATTTCCTTCATCATCCAACCAGCGAGCCCACTCCTCTGATCGATCTCCGCTGTTTCCCAGTCTATCGATCCCCACCAACCAGCACCTACATCGCCTCCCCAGCGCCAGCCTCCCGCGCTTGACAACATTCCCGTCCTCCTCCTCCCGCGTGTGCCCGCCTCCTCGTCCCAGTGCCCGCAGGCGCCGAGGCCCCTTCCTCTGCTCAATCCCGAGGGGATCACGAGCAGTTCGTCCCCGCTACTTTGATCTCCAGCGAGCACCAAGACCTCCCCGACCCTCCTTCTCCTGCCTTGGCCCGAAACCTCGCCGCCGTTGTACATCGATTTCTTCATGCTAGACCTCCTCCTCCCGAGGGCCTCGGCCCGATCACCACCACCCGACGACGGCTGCGCCGGAGCAGTGCCGCTGCATCAGGAGCCAGGGTGGCCGCCTCCTTCAGTTCGTCAAGCCGCCGTTCAAGTTCGCGTCCGGCCCCGTTCTGGACTGGAGCTCCTCTGATCCACCGCCCATCCGTCGAATCCACCCCGTTCCGGCCGGTTCTCGCCGACCCCGTCGCCAGGACCCTCCAGCGCCGCCGCTTCCTTCCTCCTGCTGCTCGTTCCCCTTGCTTCACGATACGAGGCGCCCCTGGTTGACTTGGTCCAGCGCCACGCCAAATCCACCATTGACGGCCTCTGCTTCCCCTCTGCAACGAGCAGGAGCTCGCCCGACACCACCTCGCCTCCCCGGCGCCGTTTTCCGCATCGCCATGAGCCTGCGACTGCTTCGGCTCTTCGGCCTTCAGTATCGAGCAACAACAGCCCGCTTGGTGCAGCCACGCGTTGACCGCGGCCCCGATTCGAGGCCCTAGCTCTGCCGGACCTGCCATTGTCATCACCCATGCAGGCCGCCACCAAGCCCCTCGCCTCGCGCGCCAAGTACTGTCGTCTCTCCCTGCATCGCCACTATCGCGGCCTCTGCTCGTTCTGCTTCGAGCGAGGAGGATGCCGCGCCCGCGTGGACTAGGAGGCCTCGATCGCCTCCAGAGCCCAGCCGCGCATGGGCCTGTCTTTGCGTTCCAGCCCTGTTCCACTGACCGGGCCAAGGCCCATGGTGAGAACACCCCCCCAGCGCGCCTTTGTTTTTTTCCTTTTCTTTTCTTCTGTTGGGCCTGCTCCAGTGTTAGTTTCGTCCTGTGTAGGTTTTTTTCCAGAGCTGCGAATTTATCTTTTATCCAGAGTTTACGGTTTTACAGAAAAAACCCTAGTCTTCATGCATATAAAAACTTATAAATAATACATCATATGTAAAAACTCTATATATGAAACATGCTTAGAATTTTGTGTAGATTCATATTGTGCAACTTTCATCCATGTTTGAAATGTTTAAAATGATGTTTGCATATATTTCCCATATTGCCATGTAAAATGATTTAATTCATAACTAAATAACCGTAGCTCCAAATTTAATAAACTTTATATGTAAATGGGGTAGAAAAATGCCTAGATTTACTTGGTGCACTCATCTTGCATGTTTAACAACTCTAAAATAATGTTTAGGGCAGAACAGTAGCAAATCTATAATATGCTCATGAGGAGTTTCCGGAATTGTTGTTCGTTGCTTCCGGCCTCATTTAAACTTGACTAGATATGTAGTTTACTTTGCTTCACCCTTGCCATGTTAAGAACATTTAATATTGTTGGGGTACATAAACGAGAGAGAACTAAATAATTGATGTGGTGTTCCATCAATAGGCAACCTGTTGCATATTGAGCTCCACTTAACTTGTAGTGTTGTTTGTGCACTTTGCCATGCCATGCTTCTTTAAACCGGACATGCATCATAATTGTTTGTGCATCATGCCATGTCTATGTGGTGGTTGTTTACTATGTTGTCTGCTTCTTTCCGGTGTGCTTCTTCGGGTTGTTTCCGGTAACGTCGTGATTGTGAGGACCCGTTCGGCTACGTCCGTTTGTCTTCTTCATGGACTCTTTCTTCTTCCTTGCGGGATTTCAGGCAAGATGACCATACCCTCAAAATCACTTCTATCTATGCTTGCTAGTTGCTCGCTCTTTTGCTATGGCTATGCCGCGATACCTACCACTTGCTTATCATGCCTCCCATATTGTTGAACCAAGCCTCTAACCCACCTTGTCCTAGCAAACCGTTGTTTGGCTATGTTACCGCTTTGCTCAGCCCCTCTTATAGCGTTGTTAGTTGCGGGTGAAGATGAAGTTTGTACCTTGTTGGTACATGGATATGTTGTTCCTTGTTGGAACATGTTTACTTGTTGGGATATCACAATATCTCTTATTTAATTAATGCATCTATATACTTGGTAAAGGGTGGAAGGCTCGGCCTTATGCCTGGTGTTTTGTTCCACTCTTGCCGCCCTAGTTTCCGTCATATCGGTGTTATGTTCCCGGATTTTGCGTTCCATACGTAGTTGGGTAATAATGGGAACCCCTTGACAGTTCGCCTTGAATAAAACTCCTCCAGCAATGCCCAACATTGGTTTTACCATTCTCCACCTAGCCTCTTTTTCCCTTGGGTTTCGCGGACTCAAGGGTCATCTTTATTTTAACCCCCCCAGGCTAGTGATCCTCTGAGTGTTGGTCCGACCGAGTAGACTACGGGGCCACCTCGGGGCAACTTGAGGGTTGGTTTTACTCGTAGGATGTCTCATCTGAGTGTGCCCTGAGAACGAGATATCTGCAGCTCCTCTCGGGATCTGTCGGCACATTCGGGCGGTGTTGCTGGATTTGTTTTAACTTATCGAAGTGTCTTGTAGAACCGGGATACAGAGTCTGATCGAAATGTCTCGGGAGATGGTTTATCCTTCGTTGACCGTGAGAGCTTGTGATGGGCTAAGTTGGGACACCCCTGCAGGGATTTGAACTTTCGAAAGCCGTGCCCGCGGTTATGGGTAGATGGGAATTTGTTAATATCCGGTTGTAGAAAACCTGAAGTTGACCTTAATTAAAATACATCAACCACGTGTGTAGCCGTGATGGTCTCTTCTCGGCGGGGTCCAGGAAGTGGACACGGCGTTGGAGTTATGCTTGACGTAAGTTGTTCTAGGATCACTTCTTGATCATAGTTTCTCGTCCGTGCTTTTCCTTCTCTTCTCGCTCTCATTTGCGTATGTTAGCCACCATATATGCTAGTCGCTAGCTGCAACTCCACCTCATACCTTTTACCTTACCCATAAGCTTAAATAGTCTTGATCGCGAGGGTGTGAGATTGCTGAGTCCCCGTGAATCACAGATACTTTCAAAACCAGCTTGCAGGTGCCGTTGAACCGTGCAGATGACGCAACCAAGCTCAAGGAGGAGCTCAATGAAGATCTTGCCCTTTGTGTTGTTTCGTTCTAGTTGATCAGTAGTGGAGCCCAGTCGGGACGATCGGGATCTGTGTAGCATTTGGGGTAGTCTTCTTTTATTTTGGTTCCGTAGTCGGACCTTGATTGTATCTGGATGATGTAATGCTTTATTCATGTATTTGTGTGAAGTGGCGATTGTAAGCCAACTATGTATCTCTTTCCCTTATGTATTACATGGGTTGTGTGAAGATTACCTCACTTGCGACATTGCTTCCAATGCGGTTATGCCTCTAAGTCGTGCTTCGACACGTGGGAGATATAGCCGCATCGAGGGTGTTACAAGTTGGTAATCAGAGCCTTCCCCAACCTTAGGATCCCCCACTGATTGATCGTTTTTAGCAGCCGAGTTGAGTCTAGAAAAAATGTTTTGAGTCTTTTAGGAATTATATATATCGGAGAGTTTAGGAATTCTTTTTACTCCCCAGTCCCTTCATCTCTCTGGTGAGGCATCCTGACATAGAGTTTTGTCTCTTCTCTCCCAAATTTCACTAAATTTTTTTTAGGATCACGCGGGTATCTTGGAATCGTTCTGATGGTTTTGTGACGAGAACATTGTTCTTGGTGCCTCCTATCATTTAGGGGTTGTGTCAGTGTCCTGGGGAGTTGAGCTCCGAGGTGTTGTCGTCACAATTTTATCGTTGCAGTTCTGGAATACCTGAGTTTAGTTTCACCGACATCGAAAATCTCTTTTATGCAGTTGTTGGTGAGATAACCTCGACGCCACCCAGTACTGGGGCGGGAGTTCGGGAGTATTGCCATGACCCGTATAACGGATGCTTTTCGAAGGTTGAGGTAGACGATTTCCGAAGGATTTTTTTGTTATGTGTTGAAGGATGGATACAGCTGGATGTAGGATTTGCTAGATTTGGGTGAGATATTATGCTTCCCCTGTATCCCCAACACCTGATTGCATAACCGGAAAATTTCGGGAGTTTATAAGTGGGAATTCAAGTAGATCTTAGGATATCTTTCCGACAGATGTATGATATGAAATTGGGGTTCAACGTCTAGTGGTCCGTCTATCCACGGTTGGTTTTATAGTGGTCTCATTGTGTCTTAAAGAGTCCATGGCTATGCCGACTCGGGGATGCTTCATATGTCATGTGCACTGCCTTGTACATGATGGTGCTGTACGATCGAGCCCGTGTAGGCCCCACCACGAAAACTTCGGACGAAATCTCTATCATATGTTTGTTCCGGCTTATTCTACAAGCCAATTCTTTGTTTTGTTTTTTTAGTTGTGGTAATCGAGTTGCTTCAATGTCTAATGTTGATTCCATACCTTCCCCAAATGGTGTTCTCATACTCCGATGTGAATACTAATCCTTCTTGATAATCGAGATTCTCATGTCACTCCTTTTCAACCGGTGTGTTTCTCTTCAAGTGGATCCGATCATTTCAACATCCGCAAGATCAACTCAAAATTTTGGTCAACGGTGTTTGTTTCATCCGTCTCCAAGTTGTCTTTGTTTTCCCCCCCCCCCCCCCCCCTTTTTTTTCAAGGACTCAGATTTCTTATTCAAGTATCATTTTATTCATGGGAAAGCCTCTCTATTCTTTTTCCGTCAATGTTCTTATCCGGTGATTCTCATGAAGATTCTAATGGAGCTTCAAGTTCGTCATTCTTCATTCTTTTCATCTCTGGTGGTTTCAAATCAAGATTTGGTGTTGATCATATTCTTTTCCTTGCTTCAAATGCCTTCTCATACCGGTGCTCCTCATATTCATTCATTTCTCGCTATTCAATTGTTCCGGAGTGCTCAAGATATCTCGAAGATTTGTGTTTCCACTCTGCATTCGTTCAAGCTCTTTCGAGATTGTTATCTCATTCAAGACATTTAATTCAACCGGTGCAACCTCTCTTCTAAATCATTTCAACGGTGTTTATCTTGAGTGGGCCCTAACCCACAGGTCTTTTCCCAGGATCTTACCTGACTCCTTTAATCTTCCCGGAGTTACTCTCAAATTCTTGTCCAAGTTTGACGTAAGAATGAGTTATCATCAGTCAAATGCCTTTCTCCTTGATCTTTCAAATTCTTTAATCGTTGATTCAACCTTTCCATTTTTCATCCTGGAGTACCTCAACAATTTGGTGGTGTTTCTCATCGTCATTCTCAGATATTGAAGACCGAAGAAGAGTTTCTCTTTAATCTTGCTCCATTCTCTTCAAGATTCATGGTGCTAGCTTGTTGCCATCCTCTCCTAATTATTTTCGATTGTGCGAATCCTTTTCACCCATCAGGAGATATTCAAGGGTATTTTCAGTTTGATTATCCGGAGCCCATCATTTCAGAAGACTTGTTCATTCTCAGTTTTCAGCTCTCGTTCCCCAAATCTCACCGGTGCATCATTCAATATTTTTTAATCAGCGCGTGATCTCTTCGTTCTCATGTATCTAAATCCTCTCAAGCATCTTCGTTCATTTTATAATTCTTCCCGGTGTTTCTTTATCTTCTCTTCGTTCATTTTCAATTCTTACCGATGGTTCATTCAAAAATTTCTTTTCCTTCGTTATCATATCAATTTATTCGTTGTTCCAATCCTACCAATGGTTCGTTGAAGACCTTATCAAGTTATCGATATCTCTCTTAATCCTTTCCACAAGAATAAGTAGTGTGCCAAATCCATTGTTTGTCATCAATTAAATTGGTGAAGGATATGCATAATGTAATTCTTATTCTTGTTTCATCGAGTAAATTTAATTCTTTATTCTGGAGGCTCATCAAATTCTCGGTTCGAGATGCTTTATCTATTCTTTTCCCGGAGTTCCATGTTTTCTCAATTATTTCATTGCGAAGATCCATCTAAGCATTGCAAGGCTTCACCTTGTGTTCTCTACTTATCTTTCCTTTCGTTTGATCATTCTTTTGTTACCGGAATTCTTCATGGAGGCTCTACACGATGGTTCACCAAGGATTTAATTCCTTCTCGAAGTGTTCATCGAGATTCTTTTCAGGGGAGCTCAAGTATTCTTTATCTTGCATTTTAAAGTGCAATTCTTTCTACCGTATCATTTGAGGTGGTGTTATGTCATTCTTGATGATTTCCCTATGTGGTTCATGATTCACATGTTGTCAAGATTGAGATATCTTAAATCCATCAATCTCGTCATTGGAGTTATCTTGGGTTATATTTCACCTAAAGCCTTCCCTAAGGATTGTTTCTAATTATGGTGCTTATAAATGATCCAAGTTCTTCATTTATCCTCCCGGTGAGACAAGTTTTCTCGTCTCCTTATTCATATCAATCCAATTCTGCTTCCCGTGAGTGGCAGGTTGACACCTCATAATTTGAGATGTATTCCATAAGACCATATCAAGCGTATTCTTTTCGTTGTTGATGTTTCCAACAACTCTGTTCAACCCTTCCCCTAAATATGCCTCTTCAAGCTCTTTTGTGACAGAAGTTGGCATTTTCTTCTCAATTCTCCTATGGCAATTATCTATCTTCTATTCTTTCGTTCCGGAGGCATTGTGATGTTGCTCTCCTCAACCCATCTTCTCTGATTGTCAGGACCATGTTTTGATCGTGCTTATCCTTTTAACCGGAGGGTTGTGCCCGTTTGCTCAAGCTCTTTCATTTTATCAAGTCTTTCATCTCTTTTCAACCGAAGTGCTGTCCGAATTTGTAATTCCTTGTTCCTCTTCCCTACCGGGGTGCTTTCAACTTCATTTATCTCAGTTGTATTCTTTTCTCGATATGTCTTAACCTTTTCAAGGTTCTTTGGTTTCACTCATTTGTCAAAGGAGCAACTTAGTTTTACCTCTTCTCTTCCTCTTCTTTTTCCCTCCGGTGCCATTCTAGATCTCGGGACGAGATCCTCTCGTAGTGGTGGAGTGTTGTAACGCCCCGAGACCATTGCGCCAGGTGTCTGCCGGTTATTTGCTATTGTTGCCTTGTCATTTGCTTGCGTGTTGCATCTTATCATGTCATCATGTGCATTGCACCATCATGTTTTAAAACTTTCGTTCGTCCGGGTTCTCCGAGTTCTGTCCGTTGTCCGTTCTGAGCCCAAACACACTTGCACATGCCCGCGGCATGTCCGAAATAGTATTTTATAAGTGGCCGGAAAATGTTCTTGAAATGGGATGAGAGTTGACGTGTGGTCTTATTATAGTGTAGATAGACCGCCTGTCAAGTTTCATCGCATTCAGAGATCGTTTGATGCCCCAACGGATAACTATAGCGGCATTATAGCCAGTCTAACGTCGGACATTTTCGGCCTCCGGAAATAGTCGCCGGGCCTCTCTCTCTTCTCTTCTCTCAGCTCGAGACCATCTACATAGCTCACTACCTACCGCCAGGTCCAACCTAACCTCTCTCGTCAGCCCGCAGCCCCCCTCGCGCTCATCTGAAAGTTGTCCCGAACCCGACCCGGACTGTCGCCACTTTTGTGTCCGGATCATCCCCAAACATCTACAAAGAGTCTCCATTTTCTTATATGGGCTCCCTAGCCTATTTATTCTCGACCTCCCGATTACGATCGGAGGGTCCTTCTAGCCCCTACTCAGCCACCTACTGTATATATAATGTCCAACCCTAAAAACTAGGAGAGTCCCATCTTTTCATCCTAGCCGCCGCCGCTCCTCCTGTCTCTTCTTCCTTGGAATCCTCCCCGCATCCACCTCGATTTCCTTTCTCACCCAACCAGCGAGCACACTCCTCTGATCGATCTCCGCTGTTTCCCTAGTCTATCGATCCCCACCAACCAGCACCTACATCACCTCCCCAGCGCCAGCCTCCAGCGCTCGACAACATTCCCGTCCTCCTCCTCCCGCGTGTGCCCGCCTCCTCGTCCCGGTGCCCGCAGGCGCCGAGGCCCCTTCCTCTGCTCGATCCCCAGGGGATCACGAGCAGTTCGTCCCCGCTGCTTCAATCTCCAGCGAGCACCAAGACCTCTCCGACCCTCCTTCTCCTGCCTTCGCCCGAAACCTCGCCGCCGTTGTACCTCGATTTCTTCATGCTAGACCTCCTCCTCCCGAGCACCTCGGCCCGATCACCACCACCCAACGACGGCTACGCCGGAGTAGCGCCGCTGCATCAGGAGCCAGGGTGGCCACCTCCTTCAGTTCGTCAAGCTGCCATTCAAGTTCGCGTCTGGCCCCGTTCTGGACCGGAGCTCCTCTGCTCCGCCGCCCATCCGTCGAATCCACCCCGTTCCGGCCGGTTCTCGCCGACCCCATTGCCATGACCCTCCAGCGCCGCCGCTTCCTTCCTCCTGCTGCTCGTTCCCCTTGCTTCACGGTACGAGGCGCCCCTGGTTGACTTGGTCCAGCGCCACGCCAAGGCCGCCATTGACGGCCTCTGCTTCCCCTCTGCAACGAGCAGGAGCTCGCCCGACACCACCTCGCCTCCCCGGCGCCGTTTTCCACATCGCCATGAGCCTGCGACTGTTTCGGCTATTCGGTCTTCAGTATCGAGCAACAACAGTCCGCTCGGTGCATCCACGCGTTGACCGCGGCCCCGATTCGAGGCCCCAGCTCTGCCGGACCCGCCATCGTCATCACCCAAGCACGCCGCCACCAAGACCCTCGCCTCGCGCGCCAAGTACTGTCGTCTCTCCCTACATCGCCACTATCGCGGCCTCTGCTCGTTCTGCTTCGAGCGAGGAGGATGCCGCGCCCGCGTGGACTAGGAGGCCTCGATCGCCTCCAAAGCCCAGCCGCGCATGGGCCTGTCTCTGCGTTCCAGCCCTGTTCCACTGACCGGGCCAAGGCCCATGGTGAGAACACCCCCCCAGCGCACCTTTGTTTTTTTCCTTTTCTTTTCTTCTGTTGGGCCTGCTCCAGTGTTAGTTTCGGCCTGTGTAGGTTTTTTTTCCAGAGCTGCGAATTTATCTTTTATCCAGAGTTTACGGTTTTACAGAAAAATGCCTAGTCTTCATGCATATAAAAACTTATAAATAATACATCATATGTAAAAACTCTATATATGAAACATGCTTAGAATTTTGTGTAGATTCATATTGTGCAACTTTCATCCATGTTTGAAATGTTTAAAATGATGTTTGCATATATTTCCCATATGTCCATGTAAAATGATTTAATTCATAACTAAATAACCATAGCTCCAAATTTAATAAACTTTATATGTAAATGGGGTAGAAAAATGCCTAGATTTACTTGGTGCACTCATCTTGCATGTTTAACAACTCTAAAATAATGTTTAGGGCAGAACAGTAGCAAATCTATAATATGCTCATGAGGAGTTTCCGGAATTGTTGTTCGTTGCTTCTGGCCTCATTTAAACTTGACTAGATATGTAGTTTACTTTGCTTCACCCTTGCCATGTTAAGAACATTTAATATTGTTGGGGTACATAAACGAGAGGGAACTAAATAATTGATGTGGTGTTCCGTCAATATGTAACCCGTTGCATACTGAGCTCCACTTAACTTGTAGTGTTGTTTGTGCACTTTGCCATGCCATGCTTCTTTAAATCGGACATGCATCATAATTGTTTGTGCATCATGCCATGTCTATGTGGTGGTTGTTTACTATGTTTTCTGCTTCTTTCCGGTGTGCTTCTTCGGGTTGTTTCCGGTAACGTCGTGATTGTGCTTCTTTCCGGTGTGCTTCTTCGGGTTGTTTCCGGTAACGTCGTGATTGTGAGGACCCGTTCGGCTACGTCAGTTTGTCTTCTTCATGGACTCTTTCTTCTTCCTTGTGGGATTTCAGGCAAGATGACCATACCCTCAAAATCACTTCTATCTATGCTTGCTAGTTGCTCGTCTTTTGCTATGCCTATGCGCGATACCTACCACTTGCTTATCATGCCTCCCATATTGTTGACCAAGCCTCTAACCCACCTTGTCCTAGCAAACCGTTGTTTGGCTATGTTACCGCTTTGCTCAGCCCCTCTTATAGCGTTGTTAGTTGCAGGTGAAGATTGAAGTTTGTTCCTTGTTGGAACATGGAGATGTTGTTTCTTGTTGGAACATGTTTACTTGTTGGGATATCACAATATATCTTATTTAATTAATGCATCTATATACTTGGTAAAGGGTGGAAGGCTCGGCCTTATGCCTGGTGTTTTGTTCCACTCTTGCCGCCCTAGTTTCCGTCATATCGGTGTTATGTTCCCGGATTTTGCGTTCCTATACGCGGTTGGGTATAATGGGAACCCCTTGACAGTTCGCCTTGAATAAAACTCCTTCCAGCAATGCCCAACATTGGTTTTACCATTCGCCACCTAGCCTTTTTTCCCTTGGGTTTCGCAGACTCAAGGGTCATCTTTATTTTAACCCCCCCGGGCAGTGATCCTCTGAGTGTTGGTCCGACCGAGTAGACTACGGGGCCACCTCGGGGCAACTTGAGGGTTGGTTTTACTCGTAGGATGTCTCATCTGATGTGCCCTGAGAAATGAGATATGTGCAGCTCCTATCGGGATTTGTCGGCACATTCGGGCGGTGTTGCTGGATTTGTTTTAATTGTCGAGTGTCTTGTAGAACCGGGTACCGAGTCTGATCGGAATGTCTTTCGGGGAAGGTTTTCCTTCGTTGACCGTGAGAGCTTGTGATGGGCTAAGTTGGGACACCCCTGCAGGGATTTGAACTTTCGAAAGCCGTGCCCGCGGTTATGGGCAGATGGGAATTTGTTAATGTCCGGTTGTAGAAAACAAGTTGACCTTAATTAAAATACATCAACCGCGTGTGTACCGTGATGGTCTCTTCTCGGCGGGGTCCGGGAAGTGAACACGGTGTTGGAGTTATGCTTGACGTAGGTTGTTCTAGGATCACTTCTTGATCATAGTTTCTCGACCGTGCTTTGCCTTCTCTTCTCGCTCTCATTTGCATATGTTAGCCACCATATATGCTAGTCGCTTGCTGCAGCTCCACCTCATACCTTTTACCTTACCATAAGCTTAAATAGTCTTGATCGCGAGGTGTGAGATTGCTGAGTCCCCGTGACTCACAGATAATAGCTTGCAGGTGTGATGACCGTGCAGATGACGCAACCAAGCTCAAGGAGGAGCTCGATGAAGATCTTGTTTTGTGTGTTTCGTTCTAGTTGATCAGTAGTGGAGCCCAGTCGGGGACGATCGGGGATCTGTGTAGCATTTGGGGTAGTCTTCTTTTATTTTGGTTCCGTAGTCGGACCTTGATTGTATCTGGATGATGTAATGCTTTATTCATGTATTTTGTGAAGTGGCGATTGTAAGCCAACTATGTATCTCTTTCCCTTATGTATTACATGGGTTGTGTGAAGATTACCTCACTTGCGACATTGCTTCCAATGCGGTTATGCCTCTAAGTCATGCTTTGACACGTGGGAGATATAGCCGCATCGAGGGCGTTACAACGTTCCTCAGTCCATTTGAACTTGGTGTCCTTCTTCAACAACTCAGTCATAGGCTTTGCAATCTTGGAGAAATTCTCAATGAACCTCCGGTAGTGTCCTGCGAGTCCAAGAAAACTCCGGATCTCTCCAACTGTCGTGGGTGCCTCCCAGTTTGTCACAATGACAACTTTGGTGGGGTCTACTGCTATTCCTTCTCCGGATATAACATGTCCAAGGAATCCAACTTCCTTCAACCAAAACTCGCACTTGCTGAACTTGGCGTATAGCTGATGTTCTTTGAGCTTCCCAAGTACCAAACACAAATGCTCTTTATGCTCCTCTTCATTCTTCGAGTAAACCGGAATATCATCTATGAACACCACAATGAACTTATCCAAAAACTCCATAAACACCTTGTTCATCATGTTCATAAAATAAGCAGGTGCGTTAGTCAGGCCAAATGACATAACGGTATACTCATATAGCCTGTACCTTGTGGTACAAGCTGTCTTAGGTATATCCTACTCTTGAATCTTCAGTTGGTGGTACCTTGATCGCAGATCGATCTTGGAAAACACCTTAGCTCCTTGCAGCTGATCAAACAAATCATTGATCATAGGCAGTGGGTACTTGTTCTTGATCGTCACCTCATTCAATCCTCGATAATCAACAACCATCCTTAACAATCAATCCTTCTTGTCCACTAGAAGTACTGGCGATCCCCAACGTGATGAGCTTGGGTGAATATATCCTTTATCCAGTAACTCCTTAATCTGCTTCTTAATTTCCTCTAAATACCGTGCGGCCATCCTGTACGGTCTCTTAGATATTGGCCCTATGCCTGGCAAAAGCTCAATCAAAAATTCAATGTCTCTATCCAGTGGCATGCCTGGCAACTCTTCGGGAAATACATCCGGGAAATCCTTCACCACTGGTACATCCTCTTGTACAACTCATGATAAGGAATTTACTTGAGTCCTAATTAGCACATGCCGGGATACATACTTGATCCTTCTTCCTTCTGGGGTGGTGAGCAAAATTGACTTACTGGCACAATCGATGTGTCCTCCATACATCGATAGCCAATCCATACCCAGAATCACATCCAAACCTTGCAACTCCAAAATTATCAAGGCAGAAGGGAAAACATGGCTACCTATGGTTAATGGCAACTGAAAACATCCACTGCTTGCCATATACTCGGCTCCGAGTGAGGTTACTAGCATGGGTGTCTTAAGAACTCTAGTGGGCAACTTATACTTATCCACAAATCCCCTTGATATGTATGAATGCGATGCACCCGTCTCGAAAAGAACGACTGCAGTAAATGACTTAACCAAAAACTTACCTATTACTGCATCCGGCTGGGCTTCAATCTCCTCCACGTTAACGTGGTTCACTTGTCCCCTATTAAAAGGGTTAGGCTTCTTCCCAGAACTTCCATTGTCATTTCCATTCTTAGCTTCAGGACATTCATTGGCATAATTTCCAGTCTTCTAGCACTTGTAGCAAGTAACGTGGCTTAGATCTTTCTTGGACGGCGTTGCTGGGTTGGAACGGTTCTGTCCGTTGCTTCCTCCATTACCATTCATGTTCTTGGAAACACTATGGTTGTGCGAACTCCCTCCAGGGTGATTGTGACCTCCATGGTTATGCTGAAGGGGTCCTCCCGAGTTCGGGGTAAAACGGGGTCTATGCTGAGCTCCAGAATTATACTTCCCCTGTCCATACTTCCTCTTGCGGTTATCAATATGTTGTTGCTTCCCTTCAATCATGAGAGCTCTATCTAGCAAGTCCTGGTAGTTATTGAAATTTTCCACCATCAACTTCATGCTCAGCTCATCATTCAATCCTTCCAAAAACTTCTCCTGCTTGGCTGCATCTGTAGCGACGTCATCTGAGGCATAACGTGCTAGCTTACTAAAGTCATCAACATGCTGCCCAACTGTGCGTCCTCCTTGGCGTAAGTTGCAAAACTCATGCTTCTTCATGGCCATAGCTCCTGTTGATACATGGGCAGTGCGAAAGGCCTGCTGGAACTGGTCCCATGTAACAGTGGTTATAGGATAGGTGACAGTGTAATTCTCCCACCATGCGGCTGTTGGTCCATCCAATTGGTGTGCGGCAAAACGCACCTTCTCAGCATCTGTGCATCCTGCAGTGGTTAACTCCCTTCCAATCCTGCAGAGCCAATCATCTACTATTGTCGGCTTGGTGCTACTGGAAAATACCGGCGGCTGCAACCTCAGAAAACGGGCTAAGTTGTCAACTGAGGGTGGTGGTGGTGGGTTGTTGTTGTTATTGTTGTTGTTGTTGTTGCCTTGGTTTTCAACTAACAACTGCATCAGGGTATTCTGCTGCTGGATCAACTGAGTGAGCTCTGGTGGAAAGGTAAATCCGGGGTCACGTCTCGGAGGCATCTGAGGGTTTAGAGGGAAGAGGAATATAATAGAATGAGGTCTAGTGAGAAAACACTACACAAATGCACATGAGACAAACACAATCATATCACTCAATCAATCAAGCAAGGGCATACAATCGGTCTGGAACTATCGTTACAAAAGTGCTCGGACTATACTATATACATGGTGGAATACTACTACTGATATGGTGGTTGACTCGAAATATTGATCTGTCGAAGACTCCATGATATCTGCTCCAGCTTCATCAACATAGTCATCATCGCTATCGTCGGGGCCCGAGTCGGTGTCGTCGATGATGATGTAGTCTTCAGAACGAATCTCCTTGGGTTCATCGTATTCTCCTGCTGGCGCGGGGTCTCCCATGAATACTCCCAGCTTCCTTGTCAGGTCGTCATTCTTCTCCACTAGTACAATGATTTCCTCCTCATAATCTTCACGAGTAGCCTTGAGTTCTTCCTCCAGCTCCGTGATCCTTGTTATTGCCTTCTTCAGATCTATCATACCTGCGCACATCTGATTCTCCTGGCGGCGAATATGCTGGTTTAACTCCTGGATGAAAGCTGCAATGGATCTATCCTTCTTGGTGCTGATCATCTCCCATTGCTCACTCATCTCGGCGCCCACAAATCTGGTAGATAGTATCCTTGAGATCCTTGTGGTAAACTTCTCCAATGCGTCCCATGGTGATGTGAGCTGCCATACTCTTTCCTAGACTCCAGGTTGGTGCATCAAAGGAAAACTCTACGGGCTTAGTGACTGGCGTAAATGTCCTTGCTGGAACTTGAACTTGAATCATCCAGCGCTCCTCTTCTGGTAAAGTGGCGTTGTAAGTCCCGGTGAAGCTTGGTATTCCAATGTTCAGGTACTTAGTGACCTCCTTCAAGTGTCGTCCAAAAGGTGCTTCTTCACCCGGTTGTGCAAACTTGTTCCTTGCGTCCGCCATCCTAACGAGTAGAAAATGGAGAGGAGTCAGAAATGAGGAGAGAGTAGTGATCTAGGGCTTTAGCTTAGTGGTCGTGTCCTACAGTCAGCGTGTGCTCTGATACCATCTTGTAGCGACCAGACCTCAAACAGTCTGATCTCTATGCATCAGTGTCATCCCTGGATCGGTAATGCTGACATGCACAGTACTTGAGGATTTATAAAAGAGTAGCAATCACACACTTATTACATTGAATGTCTCAAAATAGAACTTATTACAATAAATATGGCTTAAGGCCATCTAATACAATAACAACAGAAGGCTTGGAAGATAAAGTGAGTCCATCAACTCCGACGGCATCACCAAGTGAAAGACCACGACCTAAGGCACCGTACTCGTCGTCTGAAAAGTCTACAACATAATACGTTGCATCCCGAAAACGGGTCAACACATGGAATATGTTGGCAATGTAACACAAGAGAGTAATGAACAATGTAAAGCTATCACTACATGCATATATGGCTGGTGGAGGCTGCATGGTTAAAGTTTTGCAAAAAGCCAATTTTTCCCTACTGCGAAGGAATATATTTTATTTAACTACAAGGTTGGTTGAAAAGCATTGAGAATGGTAAACCCCATCTCATTCCCAATTAAAAGTAATTAATAACTCAATCAAATTATATTTAAGAGTGATGAGATCCACATGATAATCCAAGAACTAGATACTCAAGATGTCCATAACCGAGGACACGGCTAACCATGATTAGTTTGTACACTCTGCAGAGGTTTGTGCACTTTTCCCCACAAGACTCAATCTCCTCTGTTAGATTTCTCGCACTACATAATGTTTGAGAAACGGATGACCGAGACACAGTTTTTCCGAAGAGGTCCCCTTAACCGATATCTGCTAGCCCATCATGAAAAGGTTTCCCACAACTTACTCAACTATGCCAGAGCCAATAATGGCATGTGGCCGCACACGGAAGTTTCCAGCATGAATAATCTTATGATCCCTTTGAGCCTGGGTGGCAGTCCATAGGAAAATCACACGGTACCCCGGGATTTCCAAAAATACAAGCAATCACGGGGTTCCCCAGGTGCCTCAATGCACCCAGATGTGTACTAAAGTTGCCACCTTAAGTTAACCATTAAATTAACAACTCACATATGTCATGGATACACTCAAACCCAAACCACGTCTACGAGCATAGCATTGCAATATAAGCATAACGTAGAAGTAACTCCCAGGGTTTGATAATAAAACAGGTGAATTAGGTTCTACCTCATCTACTTCCAAACCCACAACTTATTTAGATCCTAACCATGCAAGTGTTTGAGGGTTGATCTAATGCAACAAAACAGGGTAGTAAAGAGGTATGATCAAAGTGTTACTTGCCTTGCTGATGATCCGTGAAACCTAGAGACTCGTAGTAGCACGCTTCACACTCCGGGTACTCTATCACAATCAAAGAAGCATACAATAAGCAATCAAGGAAGGGGCACGGGTAAATCTAAAATAAGAATATCTAACCATAAAGTTCAACTTAAGAACTCTGGTTTGCAAAAAGAATCAAATCAAACGAAGCAACGAAACTCAAACTGCGAAAGAAACAAGCTTCGTTTACTAATCTGGACTGAAGTCAAATTTTACAGTAGCAAAAACTTGTTTAAGTTGGTTAAATAGAAAGAGGGCATCGATACGAAATTCTAGGCGCTTGAATCGCCTGATTCCAATAAACGGGCGAAAAGATAAACTAGAACGAAAATCGGATCAGAAATCGCGATCGAAAATAATCGCGAAAAATCCGAGAAAAAGAAAAACTGACAAACGGACTAACGAACGAACGTTTGCTATCTGCGGCTAACGGACGAAAACTGTTCGTTAAAATGAACGTCCAGACAAACGTCCGCTAAATAACTAAACCAAAAAAAACCGAACCAAATCTAAAATATGGATCTAGGTTTTCGAAAAAAAACGATCGGTTTTTCTCGTGAAAACCGAGGCGGCAGCGGCGACTACCTCCGGCGGGTCGGCGAGGGCGGCGGCGGCGGGGCAGCGTCCGGCGGCGCTAGGTTGGCGGCGGTGGGCTGCGGCGGCGGGGCTGGTGGGCTCGGCCTCGCGCGGCTTATAAAGCCCCCGAGCGGAGTCCCGCTCGGGTACGCCGGAGTCGGTTTCTTTTTTTCTTTTTTTAAATTATTCCGCGAAGAAAAACAAACCAAACAAAATACTAAACGGACTCCAAAAATCCTGAAATAAATTTTCCCCGTCCTCTAAAAATCTACCGGACAGGGTGAACATTTATTTGGGACTCTAATGCAATTTTGAAAAACACATATTTTTCCTAATTCAAAATAAAATAGCAATAAAATTCCGAATAAAAATCTTATTTGATTTTAATATTTTATCTCCAATATTTCCTTATTTTGAGGAAGTCATTTTATCATCTCTCTTTTATTTTTATAAAAAATATTCGAAGAGAAAATAATTAAAATCAAACGATCCTCTTTTCAAAATTTGAGAAAAACTCAAATATGAAAATAACGAACTTCCCAACTCTCTCCGTGGGTCCTTGAGTTGCGTAGAATTTCTAGGATGAAGCCAAAATGCAATAAAATATGATATGCAATGATGATCTAGTGTATAACATTCCAAATTAAAAATTTGGGATGTTACATGTCATGCCACCCAGATGATGTGGTAAAGAAATTGGCATGTTTTTGACGAACGTTTGGACACGCACCCCTCACAAACCGAAGCAACTCACTAGAAGGTTCATGATTCCGAGAGGGAACAATGCATGTTTGATGACGAACGGGAGATAGCTTCCTCTTACGGCCTTCAAATTTTTTCCTACATTTAACATGCACTAATACAACTGTCATGTGAAAATTTGCTAAATTTCAGGGGTCATTTGACCTTTTAAAGACATTTAAGTGATTTTCTAACCATTTAATGACCGTAATTCAAATTTGAACTACATCTACATGCAACGCCTAACCATAACGGTTTGAACAATCATATTTTTTGTACTTGTGTGCGAGTTAATTCCATGTGCTGTAAATTCAAAGTCACATGCATGGAGTGCATGCCATGGAATTTTAATTTCAAAAAATTAAAAAATGATCAGAAAACATGAAACCTTGCTTGATTTAATATCATGCCACCAAGATGATGTGGTAAAGAAATTGGCATGTTTGACGAAAGGTGGACACACACCCCTCACAAACCGGAGCAACTCGCTAGAAGGTTCATGGTTCCGAGAGCGAACAATGCATGTTTGATAACGAACGGGAGATAGCTTGCTCTTACGGCCTTGAATTTTTTTCAACGTCTAACATGCACTACTACAACGGTAATGTCAAATTTTGGAAAATTCTAGGGGTTATTTGACCTTTCAAAGACATTTAAGTGATTTTCTAACCATTTAATGACCATAATTCAAATTTGAACTACATCTACATGCAACGCCTAACCAAAACGGTTTGAAAAATCATATCTGTGTACTTGTGTGCGAGTTAATTCCATGTGCAGTAAATTAGAAGGAATTTGCAAACGTATTGGTCTCACGACATGGACACATGCATACGTATGCATGGAGTAACATGGCATTTTATTTCAAAAAATAGAAAAATTATCAGAAACACATGAAACCTTGGTTGATGTAATTTCATGCCACCAAGATGATGTGGTAAAAAAATTGGCATGTTTGACGAACATTTGGAGACACACCCCTCACAAACCAGAGCAACTCGCTAGAAAGTTCGTGGTTCCGAGAGGGAACAATGCATGTTTGATGACGAACGGTAGATAGCTTCCTCTTACGGCCTTCAAATGTTTTCCTACTTTTAACGTGCACTAATACAACTGTCATGTGAAAAATTGGTATATTTCAGGGGTCATTTGATCTTCTAAAGACATTTAAGTGATTTTCTAACCATTTAATGACCGTAATTCAAATTTGAACTACATCTACATGCAACGCCTAACCAAAACGGTTGACCGTAATTCAAATTTGAACTACATCTACATGCAACGCCTAACCAAAACGGTTTGAAAAATCATATTTTTGTGTACTTGTGTGCGAGTTAAAAAATCATCAAACGATGTAAATATCTGGTGTTCAAAAAAGAAAATGTAAAGATGTGGCAAGACAACCGGCCCCCACATGATTGGCAGTCTATCTTGCAGCTCGAGGTTTGGTAGGTGAATGGCAGGGATCGTTAATCAGACACGGTTCTGCATTGGAAACCGTCAGCTATTATGTTAACACACAGATTTTGGCTATTATGTTCACACACGGATTTGCAGCGGGAGTTGTGTGTAATTCAAACTACAGTACTCGTAAATTCCGGCGACTGGCGTGTGTATTGTCCCTGTCGATCTAGATTCCGGCCGCCAATAAATAATACCTTGCTCACATCGTCCCGCCTGCATTCTCATCTACATCCTCCCCTCGCTCGCCCTCTCTCTCTCTCTCAAATCTCTTCCATGGTGACGCCGATCTGCCCACACGCCGACGAGGAGTCGCCGCCCCCCGAGGATGCTCACTCGATTAGCAGCGACAAGGACCCCTACACGCCGCCTGACGAGGTTGCGCCGGACCCCCCAACTTTGGATTGGTTTTGGGGCCAGTACAATCTTTGTCTGTGGAAGTCGCTGCCGCCGGCTGAGAAAGCCAGGCAAGTGGCGTTCAAGAAGGAGATGGCGGAGGAGGAAGCCAGGTACCAGGCGGCCTGTGAAGCCCATGATGCTACCTGGAAAAAGGAGGTGGCGGAGCTTTGCGGGCGGGCGCGTCATTATGCCAAGGAGGTGTATGAAGACAGGTACTTCGCGAGGAAGGTCGTAGGCGCTAGGCGCCTCGTCGCTGCGTGGAGGTGGGCCGATAAGCTCCAGCGTGCCACCGAGGAGGTGCTTCGGTGGGCGCCCAACGAAATGGCAAGATCGGTCGCGCGCGTCCGCCTGCAAGAGGCAGATCGGTACATCAAGTGTTGTGAGGCGGAGGAGTCGGAGTACTGCCTCCGCACTGGGAAGACGCCACGCACCAGGGAGCTGCTGGCGAGGGGCTGCCAGAATACTGGCCCTAGGAGGGATTATTAGTTTTAGTATTGTTCATTTTCAATTTTATGCATTGTACCTAGTAGTTAAGTATCATCACGTATATATATATATTGTGATGATCTAATTAACAATTAATATATATAAATATATTATGAATTCCATTTTCTATCTGTTTTTGTATACTACTTTGATTCTAGTTGTCATCTATATATATATATATATTTTGTGATGATCTAATGAACAATTAATATATATATATATATATTATGAATTCCATTTTCTATCTGTTTTTTGTATACTAATTTGAATCTAGCTGTTATCATCCACATATACAGAATGGAAAGCATATATACACACATTGAAACAGAACATATAAGAATGGAAAACAGAGTACACACATTGAAACAGAGCAATACTATGATTGCTGTGAATACAAAGCTATCCATGTCGAAACAACTTTTCAAAATATAACACGTCCATGTGACCATGACCAGCAACCCTTGCCTAGGGTAGATCTTGGCTCTGCTTGAACTCGTGCAGGTGTTCGTCCAAGTGGTCGACATGCTCGCGGTACATCTGGAGCGCGATCTCGAGCTCCAAGTTGGCTATTTCATTGGAGATCACCAGCTCGAGGATGCGACGGCCATGTTCCTCTACTGCTCTAGGTGGACACCTAGGCGAAGGAGGCGGTCGAGCCTACGGACCAGCGCGTTGGCATCCAACGGGCCGCGGACAAGGCAAACGGCGGCACCCATGCGGACGGTGTGGCGGGCGCCCGGCGCAAGTACGATGTTGCCGGCATCTAGTGCAAGTACGGCACTGAGGGCCTCTCGCTCTGCAGCGCTCCAATGGTCTCGCCGTGCGGCGAGCCACAGCCTATCAACACGGACACGCCTAGCTTGCTCTGCGGTGCGCCATCGATCATGTTGTGCGGCGATCTGTAGCCTGTCGGTGCTGACATGCCTATCTTGATTCACGGCGCTCAAGCGCCATGGCCAAAGTTCTACTCAACCCTGGTGATGACGCGCATCACAACATCGTCCATCGTGTTGCCGGGGAGCGCCTCGTCCTCAACGGGCCGTGCCGCCTGCTTGTTTTCCTCGTCGACTAGGATGATGGCAGAGGCGGCGCATTGGTGGGTTGGCATGCTTGGAAAAGGTGGATGTGCTATAGGCTGCTCTTGTTGCCACCGTGCGTCGTGCGCCCCCTATGCGCAATATAGCAGGGTGGCGAGAAATAGGTGAAGAAATGGTGGAAAACGGTGACGTGTTCATAAAACCCCATCAATTAATGGAAACTTAGCATCGAGCTTGCACAAGAAGTAGATGATGATCAGATGAACACGGACCACACTAGGGATCCCGTCGGTGATGAATTCATCAATCCCAAATGGTTGAATACTAGCAAGTTTTTTCCCACAACACACATGACCTATTCCGTCACAAATAGGTCGGATGTATCAACTGTATGCCACGTATCGCACATTGTCAAAAAGTAATGCGGTAGACGTTCTTTAATATGTGTTAAAAAATAAAATAAAAAACAAGGACCTCGAGGTTAAATTTCCCATCACCTAATTTAACATCGACACAACTGCCCATCCAGTCTCCCATCCGATGGCTGCTCCAGCCTGAGCACACTTAACTTGATAGTTTTCTTACATGATCTACTGGTGGAACAGCTAGTCCTTGCTGATAGGAATGCCTCTTCGCATCCTTATGGTGTATTCGGATGACTGCCCGTCCCACAATGGCGAATAGATGTTTGTAGACAGAGCATATCATATACGTCTTATTAGAAGCAATCATCTGCGTTATTATCGGTCTTCGCACACATTTCTGATTACAGACCTGTTTGCCGTGTATCACACACATCTTGTTATATTGAACCGTTTCTGTTCTCTTGCCTAAACACAAATAGTTCATTCGAGTGAATAGTATGATGTACATCGCACACACCTTGATCGGGCTGTCTGTTTCTTTTGTGTTGCCTATTCACAAACAGTTCATCCGAGTGAATCGTATGCTGTACATCGCACACACCTTCATCTGGCTGCTTGTTTCTTTTGTTCCTCCTCATCGCAAACAGTTAATTAACTGAACCGTATGCCCTTCATCGCACACGCAACTAAAACCTGAACCGTGTTTGATGCATCCGTCATCGCAAACGTTTTATACATTTCTGACGGTTTTCCTGCACCACCATTTGCGATCATTGCATCGCACACAGTTTCTTGAAGGGTCTCTGATCGTAGTGTTGTGTTAACAGCATCCTGCAGTAGTGCATGGAGGCATAGTATTTCCCTAATAAAGAGATTGGCAACATGTGAAGCATCGTCTATCTTGTTGCAAGGAATAAAATGAGCCATTTTGGAGAATTGGTCCACAACAACAAAGACGGAATCCTTTCCATTTCTAGTCCATGGCAAACCAAGCACAAAATTCATGCTAATATCTTCCCATGGGTGATATGGGATTGGAAGGGGTGTATATAGACCATGAGATTGAGCTTTAGACTTAGCTTTACGACATGTAGAGCATCGGTTGGTGAAGCGGTTGATGTCACGGAACATCTTGGGCCAAAAATAGTTCTTGGAGAGTGTAGGAAATGTCTTGTCGTGTCCAAACTGTCCTGTTAGTCCTCCTCCATGAGATTCTTGCAAAAGCAACAAACGAAGAGAAGACTTGGGGATGCATAGTTTGATAGCTCTCATAAGATAAACATCTTTGATGTAATAGCGTTCCCAAGATGTAGGCGTCAAACATTTGGCATAAGGAATAGCAAAATTAGGATCATGCGCAAACAACTCTTTTATGTGCTCAAAGCCAATGACATCCAATTCAAGTTGAGTAACAAGCATGCATATGCGGGAAAGAGCGTCCGCCACAACATTTTCCTTACCTTTAATGTACTTGATGACATAAGGAAAAGACTCAACGAACTCACTCCATTTAGCATGACGCTTGTTCAACTTAGTTTGACCCTTAAGGTATTTATGTGTTTCATGGTCGGTATGGATGATAAATTCATGAGGGCGAAGATAATGTCCCCATTCATGCAAAACTCGCACTAAAGCATATAGATCTTTGTCATAGACAGGGTAATTGAGTTGCGCTCCAGGTAGTTTCTCACCAAAGTAAGCTATGGGGCGCTTCTCTTGCGTTAACACATCTCCTATGCCATTACCACTAGCATCGCAATGAATCTCAAAGGGTTTGTCAAAGTTGGGTAATGCAAGCATGGTAGCATGAGTAAGCAAATTCTTAAGCTCATTGAATGCAGTGTCTTGGGATGGTCCCCAAACAAAAGGTGCATTCTTCTTGCTCAAAGCATGCAAAGGAGAAGCAATGGTGCTAAAATCCTTCACAAATCTACGGTAGAAACCAGCTAAACCAAGGAAGCTACGCACTTGTTGCAAGTTGGTTGGTTGAGGCGAATTCTTAATATCATTGATCTTAGATTCATCAACATGATCACCCTTAGAAGACACAACAAAACCCAAGAAAACAAGCTTATCAACACTGAAAAGGCATTTGTCCATATTAGCAAAAAGGTGCTCTTTTCTAAGAGTTTGTAGCACGGTCCTAAGGTGTGTGACATGATCTTTGAGAGATTTGATAAACACAAGAATATCATCCAAGTAGACCACAACAAATACACCAATATAAGGACGAAAATTGAAATGCATGAGTCGCATGAAAGTACCGGGTGCTTCGAATAAACCCATTGGCATAACAAGCCATTCATATAAGCCAAACTTGGTCTTAAATGTGGTTTTCCATTCATCAACTTCTTGGATGCGTATTTGATAGTAGCCACTCTTAAGATCAATCTTAGAGAAAATTGTGGCTCCGCTGAGCTCATCAAGCATATCATCTAGGCATGGAATAGGGTAATGATAACGCACGGTAATAGCATTTATAGGACGGCAATCGGAACACATGTGAAATGTACCATCTTTCATGGGAACAAGGATTACCGGGACGGCACAAGGGCTCAAACTTTCCCGAACATGGCCATTGTTGATCAGTTGTTGTACTTGCCGTTGGATCTCCTTAGTTTCCTTGGGGTTGACACGGTAGGGAGCCTTGTTAGGAAGGGGAGCTCCAGGGATGGGGTTGATTTGGTGCTCGATGCCTCGTAGAGGAGGTAGACCTGGAGGTAGCTCATCGGGGAAAACATCTTGGAATTCCTGCAATAGAGAAGACAACACTAACGTAGATTGTGAGAGGTGTTAGCTTTTGGTGCCTCATCCTTGCACAAAAGGACATAGTGCATGACACTTCATGGGTTCTCGCACACTTCTCTTATCTCACTTTTGGTGGCAAATAAACTAAGTTCTTCTTGTCACTCATCGTGGAGGCACTCAATTTGGGCTTGTGGCGCTCACTCTCTTTTTGGTGGTTCGCTCTCTCACTATTCTGTCCATGATGGGTGGTTTACTTGTCGGAGATCACTTGGCTTGGAGACATAGGTCGAAGTACGTACTCCTTTCCTTTCATCTTGAAGATATAGTGATTCGTTCGGCCATTGTGGATGACACCTCGATCAAATTGCCATGGTCGTCCAAGAAGAAGGTGGCAAACGGTCATTGGAACGACATCACACTCCAAAGTGTCTTTGTAAGCTCCGATTTTGAAGGAGACTTGCACTCTATGCTCGACTTGGATAGTACCGGAGTCACTAAGCCATTGAACTTTGTAGGGAATAGGGTGCTTCATCTTGACCAATTGGAGCTTGGAGCAAAGTTCTTCACTTGCTAAGTTATGGCAACTCCCTCCATCGATGATGACCTTGACGGACCTTCCATTGATGTCGGCCTTGGTATGAAAGATATGGGATCTTTGGTCTTCTTCTCGTTGATGTTGAAGAGTCAAGACCTTGTAGACAATGAGAGCGAGGCTTGAATCTTCATCACAAAATATTTGATCCTCTTCATCTTCGTTCACCTGTCGGTGCATGGCCACTTGCTCAAGTGCTTCCATTTCTCCTTCACTCACAGAGTCGTATGTACCATCGTCATTGAGGATCATGGTCCGCTTGTTGGTACACTCAAAGGACTTGTGGCCTCGTCCTCCGCATGTGAACATTTGAAGGAACTTGTCTTGATGGTCTCATCGATTGGGGTAGATGATGATGAAGCTCTCGGCTTGAAGTTGCTTGTAGTAGGAGGATGACTTAAGGTTGTTGATTTTTTCTTGTAACTCGACTTGTCGATGTTGCTTGTAGATGGCTTGGTTGAGGTAGAAGGTGTTGGAGAAGCCATAGGACTTGGATGAGAACTTGGCATACTTGAAGTCATCTTGCACTTGACGTTCCGCTTTGGTAGCTTGATGCACTAGCTCAGTGAGGCTCGTGTATGGTTGGAAGTCGGTGATATTCTTGATAGGATGATTGAGTCCATTCAAGAAACGTGCCATAGTTTTCTCATCATCTTCCATGACATTTGCACGTATCATTGCAATCTCCCTTTCCTTGTAGTATTCTTCAACGCTCTTGGTTCCTTGCTTGAGGAGTTGGAGTTTCTTGAAGAGGTCGCGGTTGTAGTAGGTTTGCACGAAGTGTGCTCTCATGACATCCTTCATTTGCGCCCAAGTAGTGATGGGTGGTTCCCGTCTTGCCTCTCGACGCTCAATGACTTGTTCCCACCAAATGATGATGTAGTCTTGGAAATCAAAGGATGCCATCGTGATCTTCTTCTCTTCCTCATAGTTGTGCAAGCAGAAGATTTTGTCGACCTTCAATACCCATGAAAGGTACTCTTCTCGATCATTGCTTCCGGAAAACTTGGGCATGGTGAGCTTTAGCTTGCCATATCTTTGCTCTTCATTGTGTTGGGTTCGAGGATGATGACGTCCTTGACGAGGAGGATTGTCTCTCTCAACTTGCTCTTGTCCTGGAGGATTTCCAATGTCTTCTTGCTCTTGTTGAACTTGAGGTTCTTGGCGAGGAGGTTGTGGAACTTGACAATGCACTCGAGCTTGATAGTTCCTCTCTTGAACTTCTTCGCGAGGCGCTTCTTGTTGCTCACGAGCTTGTCGGTTGCACGTGGCTACGGCTCGACTTGAGTCTCGGAGGACGTGATGCGCCTCAAGTTCTTGAGCTTCTCGCAATTGTTGTTCTTAACGTTGTGTCTCGGCATCTTGTGCATCTTGGTGTAGTCGCGCTCGCTCTTCCTCTTCGTGTTGGCGTTGGCGTTGCCGTTCTCGTTCTTGCGCAAAAGTAGCTTGGTTTTGACGGTGTCGTTGCTCTTGAGCGTCATTGTTGTGTAAAGGATTGCGGTTTGCTTGACGATCTTGGCGTGCGGCATGTCGAAGAGTATTCGATGTCGGTGTATTTGAGCCAGAGATGGTGTAGTCGGAGTGTCGACTTGAGCGGCTCCGTCTTGAGGAGGAAGAAGTGGAAGAAGAGCGCTTAAGCAACAAAGCACGAATACTGTCTATTCTTGTATCATTCTCTTGCTTGTGGTCGCCGAGCTTGTTGTCGAAATAGTCTCTTGTAAGTTGCTCGGAGAGTCGCAAGTCGGCGGCGAGGTTGTCGATGCGTTCACTCATTGCTTGTTGCTCTTGATGCAAAGCACATTGTGCACCAAAGAGGTGGCTCTTTGTGACGTAGGAGGACATGTCGTCGTCTTGCTCGATGAAGAGTGGGTTGGTAGAAGTACTTGGCCTATCCATCATTCCAAGCAAATATGTGAGTGGGAGAAAGATAAGAACTTATACCAAATGTACCTTGACCGATGTTGAAGATGGATCAATTATACTCCAATGTGGAACAAGGAAATAGCACAAATGGTACCAATTCTTGTCGGTTTCTCACACCTACACAAGTAAAAGCTTAGGGTGGACCTCGGTTAGGATGGTGGCACAAAATTTGATGCAATTGTTAGTGAGCTTCAATAAAGTTGGAAAAGATTCGCAAGGTTGCAATGCAATAAGTAGAACAATAGCAAAATATGGTACACAGAAACACACACGCTAATAGATAAATGGGGTCCTGCAAGCAAGGATAAGCCAAAATGTGGAATCCACGAAAATGCTCTTATTGCACAACACTAGAGAGACGCTAGCATGATTGCACAATAGGCGGGTACGAAGACTTGTGCACTACCTACTAAGCAAAAATGCAATGACTTCTATCCCAAGTATGCTCTATGTATGGTATCCCGATGATATGATCCAAGATGATCTAGTATGACAATCTTAATGTAGTATGATGCTATGGTTCTTGCTTAAAAGATCTTTGCTTATCGTTCCTTTTTTTCTTAAAAGCTTGTTTGGCTCTTTCTCTTTTGAGATCTTTTCTCATGCAATGTTTCACGAACCAAGAAAGCAATTGTGTATGCGATGACAACTTTGTGATGTGACGGTGGCATGATCTTTTGATGAGAGTGGGGATAATTATCGATTTGGTGGATTTTGACGTTGACGATCCGGCTATACCGTACCCGACGATACGCCTGGACAATCGCTAAACCAATCTCCGATGGTTATCGACCTTGCCGTAGGCACGATCAACTGAACAACGAGGTTCGAGTTCCTGCAAGCAACCGAAGAACCGGCAAGAACAAAGGTGAATTGCAACTGAAATTGTGATGATAAACAGAGTGCACGAACTAGATCAAAAGTTGGGGTTCCGCTATGGATCTGACAAGGCGGTAGTCCTACACGTCTCGTAGATGCGAAATTGTAGCGATGGCTAAAGAATACAATAAAACCCAAGTATAAACCCTAACCTAGACTTCTATTTAGCAACTAGTACTGCTACCGGTCGAAGGCGGTATCTGATGTCCATGAATCGGACTGCTCAAAGCTGTACATGGCCGGTCTTCCTGCACTTTGCGGCAGCCACCTGTGGCGTGGCCGAAAGCTTTAGGGGACCACTCACGTGGTGATGTCGGGCCTATTAATCCAAAGTCTTTTGGTCCTTTAGCCCTTGGTCCTTGTACACGTCCAAGTGATGGCTGGATTACATGGTTCGGTGGGTGCATGCATGCAAGGCATGCACATGCATGTATGTGTTCCATGCACATGAAAGAACATACATGTGGTTGCTCCTCATCTTCACACGAGGTTTGTAAAAATATTCTTTTATTCTGAATATAATAAATAAAGTGTTGTATTTCTATTATGAATAACAAACTAATAATTTATATATTTTTTTAATAGAAATCACCTGATTATTGTATATGTCGATAATATTTTTGGTTGTATTTGTAGAAGTCATGTCCACATCATCCTCCCTTTCATGAAAACAAAGCCGTCCTCGGCTTTGGATAATCTGAAAATAGACTAACAAGAAGACAACATGTATGCATGGTATATGTATATATCACCAGTTTTAGTTCCTCTCATGTTTTGCACAATTAATATCTCTATGTTGGAGTGATTAGCATATTTGGTGAGATGAAATGTCAATGAAACAACACAAGAAATGTATCGGGGGAAAAAATTACAACTTAATTTGCACATATAAAAGAAGCCCTTATCCGTATCATATGAATTGCTATGTTCATCATTAAACCATCCCAACATTAGTGAATAACTATGAATTCTTTCCAAATTGCTGGCGACAACATACTTAAATAAGTAATCATGCAATGAGCTGTTTGGAATATATCTAGCATCGACATTGGAGGGCATATCAAAATGATTAAGCATCTGAAAGTTGTTTTTCTTCTTGAAATTAGCAACTTCATCACATGTAATGCAAATCATATGCACCAAAAATTCATTGTCTGCACAGTCCTCGCCAAACAGGCTAAAGGTAATATTAGGCGCATAAACACTTTTCATGGAACACAACCATGTGATTTCAGCTATTGTTTTTCTCGCATGTGACAAAGGCATAGGGGGGTCCATCAAAATGGAATACAAAGAATTAGCACGAGAAATTCTAGCTAATACTTCATCATGTTTAACCAACTGTATGTGATCCAAACCATACTAAAAAATTAGGTCACATGGGCTGGCCTTTAATTCAGTTGGAGCACCAAAATCAATGGTGAAATAATATTCAACAATAGGTGCACTCAAAATAGTGACTATTTTAGTTGTTTCATCAGATGGTGCTCAAATCAGCAAGATAATCATCTAAAACAGATGGTGTGAGCAAATCAGTACCTTCATTGTTACCTTGTAGTCTTGGCTCACATGAAGTAACAGCGGTCGGTGATGATGCCTCATAAACTCCATGTGGCGCAATCATAGTTGGTGGTGCAGCGGAGGAAGTAACCTTCTTTGATGGGGATTCGATTGCACCCTTGTTCGTCGTGTGTACTCGTCCTCTTAATTTCTATTCAGCTTTACAGGACAGATGAAACAAATGGTTGACAGAATATAGTTCTTTATGCAATATTATGTCTTGTATAAATAAAATCAACTTTACATTCTTCTAATCCACAACAAAGCAAAGCAGTACAAAAATTATCATAATATTCTTCAACAATATTATTGCCTTGTGCTAAACGTTACAATTTTCTAAGAAAATCACTAGCATGGTATGAAGGAACAAATCGGTTTCACATAACAAGTTTTAAAGCTTTCCAAGTAGTAGGTCTATTATAAATATTTTCTCTTCAATAATTTCTGCACCAAACTGAAGCAAAACCAAAAAAACTTTTAGTGACATCATTTATTTTCTTAGGCTCGGAAAAATCATGGTTACCAAAGATTTCTTCTACCTCCATTTCCCAATCAATATACGAATCGGGGTCATATTTACCCTCAAAATTTGGCAAAGTGGTAACCTGATGATGCGTGTTTCGACCATGATGTACATCTTGTGACGGTCGTCGTACCTGCTGTGGAGGGAAAGAGTGAATTGCATCAGCATGTGGTAAGTCATCTCCGACAACAAACGCAACCCAACTATTGGTCGCTCTTGAACCTGACATGTTTAGTACCATACAAAAGCAAAATCAAAAATATAATGTTTCTATAGTACTACTCGGAGGTGGTGGAAAAAAATTCTCTCAACACTCTAGCAATTACCAAGCTCTTACTGGTTCTTACCATGCCGCAGTGGTTGTCAGCCTTTGGCGCTGTCAAAAGTTATCAAACGTTGGATATAGGGATTGCCAAGTCGACTGAGCAAGGTACAATATAGGAGGTGGAGCTTGGTGAAGGTTTTCTCAAATCACAATATCAGTGGCACAATTAAACAAAAAGTAATGCAAGTTGAATAATTGCTCAAACTCCTAACTAGTGCTGGCAGTTGACTAGTAAGAGATAAAATAATCTAAGCCCAGATACTAACGCAAGCGAGAGGAAACCAATGAAAATAGAATAGCTCTAAGTAGCTAGATATAAGTGAAGTATAAACCATAGTGTATGGCAACCAAGAGCAGAAAAAAATCCAGCAATTATCACTCCTTTGAATAGAGTAGAAGTCTGAACAGCAAAAGAGATTGTTCAAAAGATGCTAGCCGGCCAGAACTTTGCAACAACTTTTTTCTTTGCTTTTTTGTCTATTTTTTGTTTTCTTTTTTGTCGCCTTTTTTCTTTTGTTTTCTTTTTGTCCCTTTTTTAACCAGGCCGTTAGCAGATGGATACAGACAAGGATGGGAACGAGAGTAAAAATTGCTACAGAATCAAGTGCTACGTACTAGAAGTGATAGTGAACAGGGTATGCACTACTGGACATTAGAATTAATGGAATATGTGTGGCCGGAAAACTCCAAACGTGCAATGGTACGAGCATCTCACAAGGTAGATGCAGCGAGGCTGGATGGCAGCGACAACAGTGACGCAGGATGGCAGACAAGGCTTCCTGGATGTCTAGCGTCGGCCGTGTGGTTCAGTGGCATGGTGCGTTCTGCTGCCGAAACGCGTGTGGTGATAATCTAATCAGCGTCTGAGAAATATGCAGCGATAGGAAAGAAAGGCATCGACACGCCACAAAAATTTGAAGCGAACCAATCACACTTATTTTCAGATTGAGAACTAGGGTTATGGTGGAGATTATGTTGGTGGACAAAAGTAGTTCGATCTAGTAGATTATTTTTTCTTCCAACAAATCTAAACCAGCACTAATTCCAGGATGGTTTCAAGTTTGCAACAAAAAATTCAACAAGCAAATAGAAGATGCAAAAATTGCGAAGGCTAAAAAAAGATGGGTGTAAAGGATGAACTAATCTTTTTCTGGCTTTTTCGTGGGTTATAGGATAGAAAAATAAACTAATCTAATAAAACTGTAAATCTCTCACCGATCAACCTGAAAACTGATACTACTTGATGTGATGGCGGCCCGATCTATCGATGAGAGTGGGGATAATTATCGATTTGGTGGATTTTGACCTTGATGATCCGGCTATACCGTACCCGACGATACGTCTCGACAATCGCTACTCCATTCTCCGATGGTTATTGACCTTGCCATAGGCATGATCAACCTGAACAATGAGGTTCGAGTTCCTACAAGCAACCAAAGAACCGGCAAGAACAAAGGTGAATTGCAACTGAAATTGCGGATGATAAATTGAGCACACGAATTAGATCAAAAGTTTGGGTTCCATTATGGATCTGACAAGGCGGTAGTCCTACATGTCTCGTAGATGCGAAATTATAGTGATGGCTAAACAATACAATAAAACCCAAGTCTAAACCCTAACTTGGACTGCTATTTATTAACTAGTACTGCTTTCGGTCGAAGGCGGTATCTGATGTCCACGAATCGGACCGCTCAAAGCCTTACGTGGCCGGTCTTCCTGCACTTTGCAGCAGCCACCTGTGGCGTGACCGAAAGCTTTAGGGGCCCACCCACGTGGTGATGTTGGGCCTATTAATCCAAAGTCTTTTGGTCCTTCAGCCCTTGGTCCTTTTACACGTCCATGTGATGGTTGGATTGCATGGTTCGGTGGGTGCATTCATGCAAGGCATGCACTTGCATGCACATGCATGTATGTGTTCCATGCACATGAAAGAACATACATGTGGTTGCTCCTCATCTTCACACGTGGTTTGTACAAATATTCTATTATTCTGCATATAATAAATAAAGTGTTGTATTTCTATTACAAATAAAAAATAATAATTTATATAATTTTTAATAGAAATCACCTGATTATTGTATACATGGATAATATTTTTGGTCGTATTTGTAGAAGTCATGTCCACATCACTTTGTGACACAATATATGATACCAAGGTATGGACCAATAATGTGATATGTATGCAATGGGAGGTATGATCACTAATGTGCACAAGTGACGTTGCCGGCAATACTCAAAGGCTAGTCTTGATGGGTAAGATACGCAAAATTGGGCTATGTGGTTATTGATGTAATGGCAAGAATGATATATCACGATACCAAGATGAGGTTTCCATTTCTTACTTATGGTATGGTGTAAAAATGGAGTGGTTGTTGTCGATGACGAATCCGTGGCGAAGATGAGCGGCGGTGATGTCAATGTCGAGCCGTACCTATATAGCCGAAACACAATAGGACATGGGACCGCAACTCAAAATCTCAAAACAAAATGTGGAAAAAATGTGTCGAAGTGCGAAGCAAGTAAGCAATGGTGGTTGAGGAAAACGAGTGTGGTGTTGGGTTGCCTATGCGGAAGTGGAAGTGAAACGGTGGTGGTGGATGAACTGATATTTTTCAGTTTCATTAGAGAGCGTCGGACGTACGGTGGTGGAGCGGTCGTCCGGTCATCGGACGTCTGGTGGCTGGCGGACGTCCGGTGCCTGGGCAGCTTCGGGCATGGGATGAACAGCTACGGTTCATGGAGGATGTGGCGAAAAAGGTCAAATCCGGCGATTTTGTGGATGGAAATGGCGGAGATGATGGGGAAAAGCTAGATCCACTCATGGCAAAGCAAATCTGTGGATCAAATCCAAGAAAACTTCATCACACCAACAAATCACAAAAAAATTGGGCTATTTTTGTGGGGAATTTTTGAATTTAGGACAAAATCAACAAAACAAGGCTACAAAACACAACGGGGAGGCTCCAAAATAGTGATCAACTTGGCTCTAGATACCAAGTTGATGTAGGGTGGAACTCTAGATGGCCGATCTTTCACGAAAGGAGCGGGTCCCTCGAAGAACATGAAGAACAAGAGGGGAAACACGAGAGAATCACTCAAACCAACAAGAACGATCGCACATATGCTAGATCCAAGTACACATAGAGATCACATGATCCAAAGTCAACAGGGGACGATACAAGGGGTAACCGATTCTTTCAAAGGAGGTCTTGATGGTCTTCTCCGTGAGGAGATCTTGAAGCCAACGTGGATCTTCTCCGAAGAGGGTCTGCGGTCTTTCTCAAGGAGTAGATCCATATGGATGAGCAAAGCTCTATCTCAAGTATGAGCTAAACAAATGCTAACCCTAACTAAAAGGAGGAGGAGGTCTATTAATAGTCTTAGTGCAAATGGGGGTGAAGTGAAGGGGTACATGGGCCTTGGGCCCGATCCTGTGCACAAACAGGTACTGGACGTCCGGTGTGTAGCGGCCGTTCGGTGGCTCATGGGCGGCCGGACGTCCGCTGGTGCTGGTTCGGTTGCTGAGGTACCGGATTTCCAGAAGTGGCCGGTCGTCCGGTGGCGTCGGACGTCTGCTCGTTTGTCTCAGGTGCGGAGACACCGGTTGATGTAGGGTGGAACCCTACATGGCCGATCTTTGACAAAAGGAGTGGATCCCAACGAGGCACCTGAAGAACACGAGGGGAAACACGAGGGAAAACACGAGAGAAACACTCAAACCAACGAGATGTAGTCACACATATGCTAGATCCTCGAAACACAAGAGGAGATACCAGATCCACGATCAACAAAGGACGATACAAAGGGTAACCAGTTCTTCTCCGTGAGGAGGTCTTGAGTTCTTCTCGTGAAGGGGTCTTGAATCTGCTTGGGGGATCTTCTCCGAGGAGGCACGATCTCCGAGGAGAAGGTAACCAAGTGGATGAGCAAAGCTCTCTCACAAGATGAGCTAATCCTTTGCTAACCCTAACTAGGAGATGGTGGAGGATTATATATAGTCTAGGGCCATGAAGGGGTAAGTGGGGGATACATGGGCCTCGACCTGATACTCTGCGCACAGACAGGCATCGGTTGTCCGATAGGTACCGGACGTCCGGTGGCTCGCGAGGGTTTGGACGTCCGGTACTTGTCGGACGTCTGGCGTTTTCGCTCGGGATAGCCATCGTCGGATTTCCGGACGATGTCGGTCATCTGGTGGCTGATGGTTTTCGGACGTCCGGCCTTGGTCGGTCGTCCCGCCAATGTAGCCTTCGTCGGCTGGTCCATCTGGCTGGTGGGGACTCCAGGCATCGGACGTCCGGTGACTGTCGGACGTCCGGGAGCTGATGCTTCCTGGTAGCTCTTCATCTTGTTCCGTGCGCTTGATGTCCTCATCGTCTTGTCCATGGTCTTCCTCTTTGTTCCTGGGCATGCATAGAACATATATTTGTGGTAGTAGCCATGTCTCATATGTAGAAAGTGATGGTTCAGAGAGGAGCGAGTTCACCTTGCGTCCAATGGCGTGTAGCTGAGGTCTCATCGTATGTCCTCTTGGGGCATGCGGAGTAGTCGTAGTGTACAGGGGTATGATCATAGGATGCTCCGCATCATCTCCCCCTGCCCTTGGGAAAGATCCGACCTCGGATCGTGATCCTCATCACCATGGAAATGGTTGTTGTGGACAGACTTGTAGTTGGACAGAGTTGAACACATTGCGCAATCCAAGTACTCCAAGGTGTCGCTGGAGTGGTATACATGCGAAAAGAGCAAACACAAACAACACTCGGAAATACAATGGTTAGCGCACACAAGTGTCCACCATGTAAGAACGAGTCCGTGCGGCAAGATTGTTCGTGACAAAGCCCATGAAGCTTATCAAGATGATATAGAATGATATGCAAAGTGTTCATGGGAGCAAAAACATTCATTGTGCACACAAATGTATTGTGAATATGATCAATGCAACCACGGTGCAAAATGATGTCATAGTGAGACGGTTTATCAATAGCATGAATATGGAAATGGATGCTCAATATGGTTATGTTATCATGCAATTGATGGTAGGCAATATGATCATAATGTATAAATATGCCATCAAGGAAGATCACAACAAATTTGCTAAGGAAGTGCACACGCTCATATATCATGGATGACATGGGAATACAAGATTTAACAAGGCAATCATAATGTGAGTCAATCCATACATAAGATCCAAATTTGTCATGTGTATGATATGTCCATCGAGCATGACATGTGTGAGCACAATCAACAAATATGGAGGTGGTGGTGCAATGTGTCAAAGGAGTGTTGATGTACCAATGCTCGATGTCATGGCATGAGTGTAGTTTCGAAGGTGCAACCAATAAGTCTGAGCGCTCCTCAATGTGAAGGTCCATAGAGCCAATATCCAATGTCGGTCCTCCATCCAATATGTGCAACATGTAGACAAGAAGGAAACAACAATGAAAGAGTGACCCATCCAATATGCATATTTTAGCATGACTCAAAGGGAAGGAGTTCACCTTTATTAGAATGTCGAAAATGTTGGTGTCGCGCATTGTGCACGCCTTCACATAACCAAATTGTCTCATGACGGTATCGCCTTGTGAATCCTTCAAAATGAAAGAACATGACAAACACTCGGAAAAACAAATGAGGTAAGCGGAAGTGCAAAACCTATCATTCGTGTGGTAAGATACCCAACAAGTGTATGTACCATGCTCATCATAAGAAAGGACAAGGGAGCATTTCATAGTATGGAGGCATATGATGCAAGAACAACCAAAGACAATAAGCTCAGTCAAACAAGCATGCATCACAAGTAATATGTCCAAGTCTCCACGATCAATAAGCATAGCAAGTTGGCACTCAATACAAGGGTATATGAGAGATGGCACTAATGGATACAAGAGACAATGATCAAGACAAATCAAGTGAGAGGCATGAACATATATGTCATCAACCCAAGAAAGCGAGTAAGAATGGAACATGGGCGATGCGACAAAGCAATAAATCACAGTGAACAAGTCAAGCAAGCTAGTAGTGCGAAGATGCAACATACTAGAAGGAATCATGGCAAGCATGTCATGTGTGCAAATAGTGAGCATGAATAATGCAAAAGACATATCACAAGCAAAATACAATGTATTGGCGAGAGGCCATATGTAAATAGCAATGGTACATCATGACTCTCCCAACACAACAAATATCAATAGCATGTGGCACAAAGAAATCATGGCAATACATACAAGGGTCTCCACCAAGCATGCAAATACACATAGGAGTAGCATAATGGTGAATCATGGGTAGATGCAAGCAAGGGTTACAATTGCATGGCAAAATCATGTAAAGAGGCATAACATGCAAAGTGAACACGATATAATAGGCATAAGGTGACAAATGGTAAATAGCCCAAAGCCGTGTGAGAGCCAAGTAAAAGAGATGTGTGTAGTCCTTGTGCGAAGGGAATGGTGGGAATGATAATCCATGGGATCCCAAATCATCGTTGCTCTCAAGAGCTCGTTTCGCCAAACGAGTTTTAGATCGAGTGATTCTCCCGGTTTGGATATCTTTGAAGATTTGTTCAACGGGATGGTCTCTTGGGACTCTTACTCGAACTCATGAGAGCTTTTGCTTGGGTCGGGGTGGAACATCTTCTTCGTCATCTTGTTCTTCTTATTGGCCTTCTTCCGTGTTGATGTTGTCATTCCCTTGTCGAGGTGGAGAAGGAGGTTGATGAGGTTCATCTTGGTGTACTTCCTCGTTCTCTTCATCTTGGTGTGTCCCACTTGTGGATGCTTCCGTGTCAACTCTTGGTTCACCTTGTCGTGAGGTAGAAGTTTCCACTTGGATGAACGAGGAACTCTCCTTCACCTCCGTTGGACGAATCTTGCCAATCGATAAGTCTTGGATTGCTTCCGGGCGATCTTTGTCTCCTACATCAATTGGAAGTTGCTCTACTCGCGAGCCGTTAGATTCATCAAACTTCACATCTACCGTCTCTTCACCCTTTCGGGAGAAATTGTTGTAGACACAGTAAGTGTGAGAGTTTGAGCCATAACCAAGTAGGAAACCCTCATGAGATTTAGGAGCAAATTTAGAATGACGATGCTTATCAAGAATATAGCACTTTGAGCCGAATACTCGAAAGTATCCAACTCGGGGTTTGTTACCAGTGAGAAGCTCATATGCCGTCTTGCCAAGTAGCTTGTGAAGATACAAGCAATTTGTTGCATGACAAGCTGTCTCAACCGCTTCCTCCCAAAAGTGTCTTGGCGTCTTGTACTCATCAAGCATCGTTCTTGCCATCTTGATAAGAGTCCGGTTCTTCCTCTCAACAACTCCATTTTGTTGAGGGATGTACGTAGCCGAGAACTCGTGTGAAATCCCTTCTTTGTCAAGAAAAGTATCCACATTTGCGTTCTTGATCTCTGTTCCATTGTCGTTGCAAACCTTCTTGATCTTCACTTCAAATTGATTTCGGGCTTTCCTAGCGAAGTTCTTGAAGATCTTTTGGACCTGCGGTTTATCATCAAGAAAGAACACCCACGTAAATCTTGAAAAATCATCTACTATGACTAGACCTAATGAGTTTCCACCGAGACCTTTATAGGCATTGGGACCAAAGAGATCCATATGAAGTAGCTCGAGCGGTCTTCTCGTGGTCATGATGTTCTTCATGGGGTGGCTTCCTCCAACTTGTTTTCCTGCTTGACAAGCACTACACAATCTATCATTTTCAAATATAACATCTTTCACTCCAAGGATATGATCACCTTTAATGAGCTTATAATGATTTCGCATGCCCACATGACCTAATCTTCTATGCCACAACCAGCCTTTAGAGGATTTAGCAATTAAGAAAGTTCTAGGTTGAGACTTTTTAGTGAAGTCAACAATGTAAAGATCACCTCTATGAATACCGGTAAAGACCATTTTATGATTATCTCTACGAAACACTTGGCAATCTACTTCAGTAAATAGGACATTGAAACCAAAGTTAACAAGTCTAGATATGAAAAGTAGATTATAGCCAAGAGATTCAACGAGCATAACATTTTGTATGGAGCTATCATGTGAGATGGACACCTTACCAAGGCCAACCACCTTACCCTTAGAGTTATCACCAAAGGTGACATACTTTCGAGGGTCATCGTTTTCAGCAAGCTCACGAAACATATGGTTATCTCTGGTCATGTGATAGGTACATCCACTATCAAGAACCCATTCCTTTCCTCCAGCCATGTAGCCGCGAAGATTGGCCATAAGACCAAAATGTCTCATAGACTCATTGAGATCAAAGTCACTATCATCATCCTCATCATAGTATCCATGTTCAACATCGTCTTGTGATTGATCAATTCTTAGAGAGAGTGATTCATTATATAAGTGATCATCACAATGTTCATCTTTATGAATTCTAATGGCTTCGGAGATGATATTGCTAATGATTCCAACATCTCCTTTGGCACGCATGAGGTTAGTAAGCTCAAATAGACAATCACCAAACTTAGGATCATTGGAATTCATCTTACTCAAGGCAATAGACTTATGAAGAATTTCATCTAAGTTTTGCAAGGAATAGTTTGGAAATCATTCCTCGAGAAATCTCCATATGGTGTAAGCACAATCAAGAGCAGGCAAGCTAGCAATCAAGTTTTTAGGTAATCCTCTAGTTTAGATTAAAAGTTCTAAGATTATGGATCATGTCAATAGACTCATCAAATGTAGGATGCAAGGGGTCAACAAGGCGCACACAAGGAGTAGTAATGTACAAAGTGATATTCATTGAAAATCTCAAGCATCTCAATTTTCCACTCATGAAGGAACTCTCCATCAAGTATAGGTACTCTACGTCTAAGACTCCCCAACGTCGACTCATCCATCTTCCTCCAATGGTGATTAAACCAAAGCAATGGACCCCAAAGCTCTGATACCAATTGTAGGATCGAGAAGAGGTGTCTAGAGCGGGGGGGGGGGGGGTGATTAGACCCTCAGCAAACAAAAGTAGAAGTTTTTAATTTCTTTAAGTTAAGGTGAAGTTTTAGCACAAGTTTAAACATTCACAATACATTTCAAGCAAGCATGGCAAGAGTATATGGTCAGTGGAAAGTAAAGCATGCAAGTTGCAAAAAAGTAAAGGGATGGGATTGGAGTGTGCAAACGCAATTGGAATCATGGAGATTTTTGGTTTGGTTCCGATAGGTGGTGCTATCATACATCCACGTTGATGGAGACTTCAACCCACAAAGGGTAATGGCTGCGCAAGTCCACGGAGGGCTCCACCCACGAAGGGTCCACGAATAAGCAACCTTGTCTATCCCACCATGGCCATCGCCCATGAAGGACTTGCCTCACTTGGGTAGATCTTCATGATGTAGGCGATCTCATTGCCCATACAAACTCCTTGGTTCAACTCCAGAATCTTGTCGGAGGCTCCCAAGTAACACCTAACCAATCTAGGAGACACCACTCTCCAAAAGGTAATAGATGGTGTGTTGATGACGAACCCCTTGCTCTTGTGCTTCAAATGATAGTCTCCCCAACACTCAACTCTCTCTCACAGATTTGGATTTGGTGGAAAGATGATTTGAATGGAAAGCAACTTGGGGAAGGCTAGAGATCAAGATTCTTGTGGTTGGAATGGAATATCTTGGTCTCAACACTTGAGTAGGTGGTTCTTTCTCAGAAAATGTATGCTGGAAGTGTAGGCATATTCTGATGGCTCTCTCCACGAACGAAGAGTGGGTGGAGGGGTATTTATAGCCTCCACACAAAATACAACCGTTACACACAATTTACCAAACTCGGTGGGACCGAATCATGAAACTCGGTCGGACCGATTTAGTTCAAAATGTGAACGTTAGGCTTTTCGGTGGGACCGATATGATCAACTCGGCGTGACCGATGTGCTAGGTTTAGGGCAAAACCTCAACTCTGTTTGACTGATTACACAAACTCGGTGGGACTGATTTTGGTAATAAGCAAAACAGAGAGTTGGTCAAGGAAACTCGGTAGGACTGATTGCATATCTCAGTGGGACCGAAGTTATTGCAACAGGTAACAGAGAGTTTGCAAGCCCGTCTCGGTGAGACCAAGATCCCATCGGTGAGACCGAACTGATTAGGGTTTCTGGATGATGAGGACATCAATACCATTGTTACACCCACAGCCCCTACTGTTACATATACTGGACCAATTACTAGAGCTCGCGCACGCCAATTAAATTACCAGGTACTTTCGTTTCTTGGTAATGATTCTAATGTTCATGAGATTATGATGCTGCCTAAATTGGATACATTTGTTTTGCTTTCAAATGAAGGGCCTAGCTTGGAGAAGGATGAACATTGGAGCAAGAACACGCATGAAGTTGATGGCATGCGCAAGGGGATCAAGAACGGAGTTACAAGTGATGATTTCAGGACTTTGAAGCCGCCATAAGGAGTGCATGAAGCCATGGACGAAATATACAAGATGCCACTTCATAATATTCGTCCATAGGCTATTCTAGGTGCTGCGTCATCTTATTAATGGGCCAGGCCCATGTAATTTCGAAATACTGAAGTATAGGCTATTTTTAGAGTCCGTATGTGTGGGGAAACAAGAGTTAGGGTTGGTTTCGGACCCCACCCTCAAGGGCCACGAAATTCCCCTCTCTTCCTCCATATATACAGCCCTTAGGGCGTCGTTTAGACTTTGGGTTTTGTTTAGATTAAAAGTTCGCCATAGCTGCAACTTCGCGTACTTCGTTTGTGTCCAACGACCAGACCAAGACGTCACAGAACCCCACCTTGATCAATAAAGCTTTCATCTTATATTCGCAATATCCAGATTGCAATCTCAGTTTCTTGCTTGTTCTTCGTTTGCTCGCAGGAAACAGGCCCTCGTGGTCAGGTTGATCGTGCTCCGGCGTGGTCAATAACCCCTCGGAAGTTGGTTTAGCGATTGCTAAGGCGCGACGTCTCGCACGTTCGTAGTCGGATCGTCAAGGTCGACTCCCACAGAAAATGATAGCCACCATCTCATCGAAACATCGGGACACCTTTGCCTCTATCACTGGCAGTGGCTATGTCATGTGAACCCGGTGGTGCCGGATAGATCAATCGGTGGGGCTGAGTTTGACTTCAGGTTTGGGACATATGTGGAAATGAGAAAGTGGTTGAGGTCCTTTGGAGCATATCACTAAGCACTTTGAGCAAGCAAGCCATTAAGCAACACCTCATCCCCTTTTAATAGTATTGGCTTTTCCTATGGACACAATGTGATCTTGGATCACTAAAATGAAAATGTAGAGTCTTGAGCTGGAGCCAATCTTTGTTGTTAGCATCTTGAAATGGTTCCACATCCTCTTGTCCAAACCACTCCACTGTTGAACTCATCTGAAATATACTAGGTGAAAATATCAGTCCAACAGGAGATATGTTGACATTAATTACAGAAATCACCCAGGGAGCACTTGTGCTTTCAGTTCGTCGTCTCTGCTCGTCGCGCGCCGGCGGACGCGCAGGCTGCGCTGCTCATGGCACGCGAGCTCCTGCGCTACTGCCCCATCGATGACTTCTATGAAGACTGGCTGGACCGCATCGTCGAGCTAGTTAACACTGTTGGGGTTTCTCCTGCACCGTCTCTAGCACGGTCTAGCCTAGGACCAGCACAGTACCGTCGTTGAGCGTTTATTCAACTTTGCATCTCTGAATTGATTATTGCTGACCCTTTTTTGCTACCATACTATAAGCCTTCCCAGCTCCACATACCTCTACGTCGTGCGTTTGACTCTCCCTGGCAATCGCTCTATCCAAGCTTTTGAGAGTTTTGACTACAACGGTTGCCGATCACCGCCTGCTGCTGGGTAAGAACTGGTAAGAATTTGAGATTTGCTTGACGGATTTGTGACACCCGCCACCACCACCTCTTGTTAGTATTCTGTAGGATCATATTCTTGTGTGTTTTCTATTGTTGCTAACCATGGCAGGATCACAAGCCGACGAGACTGACTGGGAGAACATGACGAATCAGGAGTTGCATGATAAATTTCAGCAAATGATGAATGGACAGGTACAGGATGTGCTAAACAGATTTGAAGAGGCCATGGAGAAGATAGATGACATGGAGAAGACGTTCGAAACAAAGCTCGATAACAGGTTTAATGAATTGCTCGCGCGTCTTCCACCACCACCACCGGCTGCACCTAACGCACCTCTACAACAACAACAACGATGACTACCTACACATCGTGAAACAGCCCTCCGCCGAGCGAGCCGTCTCCCTCTTGCACCTGGCCAAACTGTTGGTGCTGCTGTTGCTACTTCTGTGGCTCCTGCTGCTGATGCGGAGGAGGATGATTTTGCTAGCGATTACGAGGATGAGGTTGATCAAACTCAGAACTACGTGCCACCACCAGCACCGCAACCATCAGGTCGTCCACATGCAAATAATGGCAATGGTAGGGCTCACCCTCAGGTACGAGATCATGACCATCTCCCTAAACTAAAATTGAATATTCCACCATTTGAGGGTAGATATGTTCCTGATATATATCTTACTTGGGAGTTAGAAACTGAACAACGATTTACATGTTTACAATATCCCGAGGAGAGACGTGTTCCTGCTGCTGTTTGTGCATTCACTAGTTTTGCATGTGTTTGGTGGTCTGAGCATTGTAGATTATATCCCATTCCTGCTACTTGGGCTGCTTTGAAAACTGCTATGCGTACTCGTTGGGTTCCACCATATTATCAACGTGAATTACTTCAAAAATTGCAGCGCTTAAGACAGGGAAAAAATTCTGTAGAAGAATATTATCAGGAATTACAAACTGGCATGATTAGATGTGGTATTGTTGAGGAGAATGAAGCTATGCTTGCACGTTTTATGGGTGGATTAAATAGAGAGATTCAGACGATTCTAGAGTATAAGGAGTATACTAATATCACTCGTTTATTCCATCTTGCTTGTAAAGCTGAACGTGAAGTGCAGGATCGACAGGCATTGGCGCGGACTAACTTTTCTGCAGGTCGACCTTCTTCATGGACACCACGTGCATCATCTACTTCCACACGTTCTGCTTCACTGGCGCCTCCGTCGGCTGCCACCTCCAACCGTGATACAATAAAGCAGGCACAATCACCACTATCTGCCAAGAGCACACCTTCTGGGCCTGCAAAGAGCTCTTCTTCATCCATGGCATCAACAGGGCAAACACATGATATTATTTGTCGACGTTGCAAGGGTGGAGGTCATTATGCGAGAGAATGCCCATCTAAGCGTGTGAGATTGTTACTGAGGATGGTGGGTATGAGTCCGCTAGTGACTATGATGAGGAGACTTTGGCTCTTATTACACGTGACGAACACGGTGGAGACGATTCTGATCATGAGACGCAATACATGGCTCCTGAAGATGCTGACAGGTATGAATGTTTAGTTGCTCAACGTGTTTTGAGTGTGCAGGTTACACAAGCTGAGCAAAATCAGAGGCATAATTTGTTCCATACAAAGGGAGTTGTGAAGGAACGTTCTGTTCGCGTGATCATAGATGGAGGGAGCTGCAATAACTTGGCTAGCATTGAGATGGTGGAGAAGCTATCTCTCACCACAAGACCACATCCACATCCTTACTACATCCAATGGTTCAACAACAGTGGCAAGGTTAAGGTAACACGTATTGTTCTTGTGCATTTTAGTATCTCTACATATGCTGATTATGTTGATTGTGATGTGGTACCGATGCAAGCATGTTCCTTATTACTTGGTAGACCATGGCAATTTGATAAAAATTCTATTCACCATGGTAGAAACAATTAGTATACTCTTGTTCATAAGGATAAAAATATTACTTTGCTTCCTATGACTCCTGATTCCATTTTGAAAGATGATATTAATAGAGCTAATAAAGCAAAACAGGAGAAAACTAAGAGTGAAAATCAGATTGTGGCAAAAGAATTTGAGCAACAAATGCAGCCTAATAATAATAAACAATCTAGTGTTGCTTCTGAAATTAAATTGAAAAGTGCATGTTTACTTGCCACCAAATCTGATATTGATAATCTAGATTTTAGCCAATCTGTTTGCTATGCTTTTGTGTGCAAAGAGGCATTATTTTCATTCGAGGACGTGCCTTCCTCTTTGCCTCCTGCTGTCACTAACATTTTGCAGGAGTTCACCGACGTCTTTCCACAAGACGTGCCACCGGGATTACCACCTATTCGCGGGATTGAGCATCAAATTGACTTAATTCCCGGTGCATCATTACCCAACCGGGCACCATACCGTACCAATCCAGAGGAGACGAAGGAGATTATGCGTCAAGTACAAGAACTGCTCGACAAAGGTTATATACGCGAATCCCTTAGTCCTTGTGCTGTTCCTATCATTTTAGTGCCGAAAAAGGATGGTACGTCGCGTATGTGCGTTGATTGTAGAGGCATTAATAATATTACTATTCGTTATCGTCATCCTATTCCTAGGCTAGATGATATGCTTGATGAATTGAGTGGCTCTACAATATTCTCCAAAGTTGATTTGCGTAGTGGTTACCATCAAATTCGTATGAAATTGGGAGATGAATGGAAAACAGCATTTAAAACTAAGTTTGGATTATATGAGTGGTTAGTCATGCCTTTTGGGTTAACTAATGCACCTAGTACTTTCATGAGGTTAATGAATGAAGTTTTACGTGCTTTCATTGGACGATTTGTGGTAGTTTACTTTGACGACATATTGATTTATAGCAAATCTTTGGAGGAACATTTGGAACATTTACGTGCTGTTTTTATTGCTCTACGTGATGCACGTTTGTTTGGTAACCTTGGAAAGTGCACCTTTTGCACCGACCGAGTATCTTTTCTTGGCTATGTTGTTACTCCATAGGGAATTGAAGTTGATAAAGCCAAGATTGAAGCTATTGAGAGTTGGCCGCAGCCCAAAACGGTCACACAAGTGAGGAGTTTCCTTGGCCTCGCTGGTTTTTATAGGCGTTTTGTGAGAGATTTCAGCACCATTGCTGCACCTCTCAATGAGCTTACAAAGAAGGATGTACCTTTTGTTTGGGGTACCGCACAGGAAGAAGCCTTCACGGTATTGAAAGATAAGTTGACACATGCTCCTTTACTCCAACTTCCTAATTTCAATAAGACTTTTGAGCTTGAATGTGATGCTAGTGGAATTGGATTAGGAGGTGTGTTATTACAAGATGGAAAACCTGTTGCATACTTTTCTGAAAAATTGAGTGGGCCTAGTCTGAACTATTCTACTTATGATAAAGAATTATATGCTCTTGTTCGGACCTTAGAAACATGGCAACATTATTTATGGCCCAAGGAATTTGTTATACATTCTGATCATGAATCTTTGAAACACATTAAAAGTCAAGCAAAACTGAACCGTCAACATGCTAAATGGGTTGAATTCATTGAGACTTTCCCTTATGTGATTAAACACAAGAAGGGTAAAGAAAATGTTATTGCTGATGCCTTGTCTCGTCGTTATACTATGCTTTCACAACTTGACTTTAAAATATTTGGTTTGGAGACCATCAAGGATCAATATGTTAATGATGCTGAATTTAAAGATGTATTGCAGAATTGTAAGGAAGGGAGAACTTGGAACAAGTTCGTTCTTAACGATGGATTTGTGTTTCGTGCTAACAAGCTATGCATTCCAGCTAGCTCCGTTCGTCTTTTGTTGTTGCAGGAGGCGCATGGAGGAGGATTAATGGGACACTTTGGCGTCAAGAAGACGGAGGATATACTTGCTACACATTTCTTTTGGCCAAAGATGAGACGGGATGTTGAGCGTTTTGTTGCTCGCTGCACTATATGTCAAAGAGCTAAGTCACGACTCAATCCTCATGGTTTATATATGCCTTTGCCTGTACCTAGTGTTCCATGGGAGGATATATCTATGGACTTTGTTTTAGGTTTACCTAGAACAAAGAAGGGGAGGGATAGCATATTTGTTGTCGTGGATAGGTTCTCGAAAATGGCACACTTTATACCATGTCATAAAAGCGATGATGCTGTTAATGTTGTTGATTTGTTCTTTCGTGAAATTATTCGCTTACATGGTGTGCCAAATACTATTGTTTCAGATCGTGATACTAAATTTCTTAGCCACTTTTGGAGATGTTTATGGGCTAAGTTGGGGACTAAGCTGCTTTTTAGTACTACTTGTCACCCCCAAACTGATGGACAAACTGAAGTAGTCAATAGAACATTGTCTACTATGCTTAGGGCTGTTTTGAAGAATAACAAGAAAATGTGGGAAGAATGCTTGCCTCATATTGAATTTGCTTATAATCGTTCATTGCATTCTACTACTAAGATGTGCCCTTTTGAAATTGTGTATGGTTTCCTACCTCGTGCACCTATTGATTTGTTGCCTCTTCCATTCTTCGGAGAAGGTTAAT